>NC_056725.1:1908476474-1908583974 GCF_019279795.1 Protopterus annectens
ATGGCACATAGTTATTCCCTGCAATCACAGGACATTTGCCATTGTGTCATTCTTGGTCAGGACACACCTACCCATTCAGAGTCTGTCCCTCACAAAGTGGGACAGGAGGTACCCTGCTTACGTCAGCGCCTTAATTACCCTATATCCAAGTGCCACTATGCTAATGTGTACAGTATATTTTCTCGATAATTCATGTGGGCAGACATGCATCTCGGGCAGGTGTTTGATCCCGGGTAGTAGGTTCTGCATGACCGGCAGGAGGCTGAGCAGTCTAGTAAACCACTACTGCACATACAACTTGTGTCCAAATGTCTACAGGTCTGGACATCGTGTCGTGATACCAAGTCTGATGTTTACACAGGATACTTATCCCATGAGGGATATCCAAAAATTGAACAAATGACCTTCAATTTTTTTGGACTTATGAAAATGTAATAGGGTTTTACATGCAAGGGATACATAGTTTGCAATCCTGACACTGCCTAGGGTGACACTGCCTACTAGATATGAGTAGTGCTCACTATGTGCAGATATGGCGCGCCAAGCTAGTAGCCCGAGTATGGCTGGATTTGGTGGACATTCAGGAATGGGGGCAGGTTTTGTATGTAGAGGGGATGATGGGTATTCAATTATGCATCCAGGTGTGTTGCAGTTGGATGGCTCAGTTCCATCCAGACCATTATGTGGGTATGTGCTGGTGACATTTCTGTACATGTGTATCGCACATTTTAATATTCATATGTTTGTGTGATTGTGTTCTACAGTATGGCCTGTCAGGTTGTATTGCGGATGTGTATGTTTGTTCTTTGTGTTTCTTTCTGATTCACCCACTGATCCCTCATACACCTCCAGTTCACCTATTGTGCATCCAACACAGTCTCGCCTTTGCCGATTATTACATTACTCACCCCCCCCCACACCCATATTTCACATACTCCATCCATCCCTTCTTTGGTTGATGGCCCATGGCACGGTCAAGGGAACACATTGCATACGCTACATATCTTTGGTACCTGTATGGTTGTTCAGACTACCCTAGCATTTTCCACCTTCCACATGCTGTACATCACGCACATAGGTACATGCAAATACTTATCTTTCATGACATGGTAGGTACACCCGGGTAATACCCATTCATCTTTGACACATCCTGACAAGAACAGCTTGGACCACAAATGGGCAGATTTTGGCCGAATGCTCTGACCATTGGTAGGGTTGCCACCTTTTCATATGGCCAGGATGGGATATATTCTGGACACAAATCAGATTCTACAGGACAACACATACCCACGGTCAGTACAATGGATAGTACTTTTGTTTTATGCCTACATGTTAGCTTATTGTTGTAGCAGTTTATATGCTCCTTCTGTTTCGTTTACTTGCTTATTCTATTTCTTGTAACATGTGGTATGTTACATACAGGAATAACTATTGTATGTGACTATTACATGCAATGTGGGACATACTTATGTCATATGGTCGCAGGATATTTTACATTTATAATGGTTTTGGTATGGACACAACTGCCCAGATGTGTACTGTCCCTCACAATGTGGGACAGGTGGTAACCCTGACCATTGGGCTAGACTTAGCTATTGGCGGTTCGCTAACATGATGCGTTTCACTTCCACTTGGTATAACTATCAACACTGCATTAGACTACGGGCACATGGTTTTAAATGTCATTTGTTCGAGGGATGGAGACTCGATATTTGCTAACGTGCATTTGTGTTTGCTTCTTAATTTTGTGTTCACAAGAACTGTCTTGCATGCTTTGCATACGTTTCAGTATCCACGGACACTGACAGGTGTGATTACTATTGCAGGCAGACTGTAATATTCAGCATTTTAGGTTGCACTTCAACAGCCGACATTTCCACGCCTCCGGGCGGTGCTTCGACATGCCCCATGCACTCATGCTCGTTTCCTATGCATGTAGATGTGGTGGCAGTGCGCCTTCATTAATATGCATATGGCGCTACTGCACCATCTGCATGCCACACGGTCGGTGCAAGCCTAATGCCGGCCTTGTGCCGAGCTTCATGAATCCTGGGGCAGGTCTTTGATAGAGTAGCTTGCAGATTAAAACCGTACTTACAGAGACTACTTGACAGCAGAGTAGCTGTCTTCCCATCTCTAACAACAGGGAATAACAAAACATTTATATTTAAATCCAGCAGCAAAGAACAACAAACATTTTCACCTTATATCCAGGGAGTAATAAATCCATCTAGCCTCACTTTTCAGGCTTCAGGTGCATTCCTTCATAGGAGTACCTCCAGGTTATCTTCTTTGGGTTTTTTTTTTCCTTCTGGTCTGTGTAATGCCAAATAGAGTCCTTCCTGGACCCTTATTAGATCCAAAGGTCACATATTTGATTTGCATAAAGGCACTGTGCTTTAATTGTCCTTTCTTCTTTTTAGGTTAATCACCATATAGAGATCATCCACAGCTATGCTACCTGATCTGTCTAGGCCATCATATAAAAGTAGCAGCCACCATTGTGATACATAAGCTGTCCTCCAGCACTGAACCATTGTTTCAAGCCTCAACAGGTGGGTTTTATGTCAGGAATAGCCCAGCTCCATGTAGGTGGTTGCAGTATGGCCAACACATTATCTTAAAGCTAAAAAGAATGGAGGGTTAATGTCCTTGTATAGGAAGAGCCATTGAAGCAGGGCATGACCTGTGTTTGGGACAAACTCTGATCTCATGACATAATATTTAGGTGTGTGAAAACCCTCTTAATGGCTGAAAACTTTTTTTGATTGATGAGTAATATTTTCTGATGTTACTAAGCTTCCCAGTAGTATAGCACATTGATTGTTCCTCCCCCTCTACAACTAGAGATAAAACTGCACTTCTGCCTGCATCTGAGGCATTAGTATGCACTAGGATTTTTTTCATATAGTCAGTAGTTATATTAACAGTGTCAGTGGTGCAACAGGTACCACACTCACCTTTGGTGCAGAAGGTCTGTAGATTCTATTCCCACACCAGGTAGATCAATTATTGACACTGCTGTGTAACATAAGAGAAGTGCTGCTTTCCTGAGTGTGCTCTCCTTCAAATGAGACATTAAACTGAGGACCCATCTGCCTGAGTTAGTGGTAGCTCAGGCACATGTAAAAGACTGCATGGCACCTATTGAAAATAGTTGGAAACTTCCCTGATAATCTGGTCAAATTTCCCTAAGTAGCATAAATACCACCCCTGGTGTCTGCTGAAAGGGGGCTACTAGCCTAGTGGGACTAAGTCAACAAAGAATAAATAAAAAATAAATAAAATGCACGTGTGCTCTGAGTGCAGTACATTCTTTGACTAATTAAAGGATTGCTCCATTGCAGTTGTCCACTTTTCCTTTGGTGGAGACTTATGTTTAGGTAGGTCAGTCAGGGGACAAGCAAAATTGGAAAAAATAGTAAAAAACTTCTGATAATATATAGCTAGACTTCTCTCCCCCAAAAAAGCATTCTCTGTCATTTTAGTAGGTGATGTGGAACATGTTTGCACTACTTCACCTTTTCAATGTGTGGCTTCACAAATTCTCATCCTATCTTATATTGCAAATACTGGGTTTCTCTCATCCCTAACTTGCACTTAGCTGGATTAGCATTCAGTACAGTCTGACATAGAAAGTTTAAATGGCTTGCACTTTGAGCAAATTGCTCTTCAAATTTTGAGATAATATTATAACATCATCTGGGTATCTGCTACATATCTGGTGTAGGCTAAGGATTTTGTCCATCAGCCTCTGGAATACTGTAGGCATTACATACAACACAGTTTTTTTTTCTTTTGAGTCTAGAGCTAGTGGGATTTGTTAATAGCCTCTGGTTAAGTCTAGAATGGAGAGAAATGTAGCCTTCTCCAGTTTCTCAAACAATTTGCCCACTCAGGGTGTAGAATGTAAATCGAATTTAGATTAGCTATTTAACTTCCTGAAGCCATTACAAAATCTTATAGACCCAGCAGGTTTGGGTGACAGCACAACAGGGCTCTCCAGTCATTCTGGATTCTTCTACAATTTGCATTTTAAGCATATTTCATACTTCATTCTTAACTGTTTGGCATTGTAACTATGGTATTCAGTATGACTTTAAGTGCACCTTCCTTCCAGGTACAGTTCCTGTATTGTGTTGAATTAAACTAGTTTTCCAGGTAATTATGAGAATATGTCCCTATTTCTGACTACAGATTATTTTCCTTCATGTTTCTGAATTGCTAATACTGCCACCCTTCTTTACACTTCAGGTCATGCTGAAGGAACCTTAACTTCCCCTGGAAATATACATACTGCAGAAATTTCAGTTGAAGTCTCTCTGTGCAACATTTATGAGCTATAACTATTCTGTTTTTCTTTTCCCCATCTATATCATCTTACAATTCCTTTCACCTACTCTCTGTATTACTTGGAAAGGGCCCTGTCACATTGTAAGGGACTTTATTTCTGCCACTGGCACGAATACAAGTATACAAGTGCATTGTCTGCTACTTTGAGCTTTCATTTCTGATATACATTCTCTGTTGTTATGTGTATGATATGCCCTTTCCATTTACTCTGTCACTTTAGCCATCACTTTTCTTAGCCTGTCGCAAAGATAAAAAAATGCCATTACCCTTTAAAGGCGGTGCTTTCTTTCTCCTTGCTTTTTCTGTGATATCTAGCAAGCCTCAGGGATGACTGTCATTCATTTATTCAAATGATGTATGCCCAGATGAAGCTTGGGTTGCATCTCTTACAACAAAGAGAGGATATGTCAGCAGCTGGTCCAAGTTTTTCCCATCTATCTCTACAGACTTTTGCAGCATAGACCTTAACATTTTGTTAAAGTGTTAAACTAGCCCATTTGTTTGGGGACAGTATACAGATATCCTTAGTTGTTTCATGTTAAAGCACTGACAGAGCTTATACATTAATCTAAGATGTGAAAGGGGTGCATTGATCAGTAAAAATCTTCTGAGTCTATAAAATTTTGTTGCATAATGCACAATTACCCTGGTTTATTTATTTATTTATTTGTCTGTCTGCCATTTCTTTACTGGGAAAGTCAATATGGGCTACAACAAGCCCATTTTCAGTGGAGGCCCAGGGAGAAAACTCCAACAGAGATACAACGAACAAAGAGTAGCACATGTTATACAAGTGGTTACAAGCATACACGATTAACAATAACTAATGTAATTCAGTTTAATAGCAGCATAACTATAACAGTAGCAGAACTATAACAAATGCTTACAATATAGAATGGTTATAATGAAATTTCCAATTAAAGTCTGCGCTATTCACAGCATTTAATATTAGGCTAGGTATTGTAATAGGGATGTAAAGTAGTCAACACTGTTGATTTTAGAAAAGGGAAGAAGCACAGAGGAGGGATAGATGGAATAAGAAAAAGTGAGGTGGATAAAGCAGATTAAGTTAAGAGTAGCAGAGTAGGGAGGACAATTTTTCATTTTCAGGAGTGGGTCCATAATGTCCATTGTTATGCATTCAAAAAAGACCTCTACTTAAAATGGCCAAGCATATCAGAGGACTGGAAATGCTGGGATGCGTGCTGTTCTTTGGTAATCAGAGTGGGCAGCACATAAATTCTCTCTGCCCTCTGTAATTCTAGGTCAATGAAATGTACCCAACATGCTGACCTATGTTTTATCCAATGCTAAATGAACATCCAAAATATGGATGCATGTTAATTTCAGTATGGTTTTGGAATTAATAAATGTCTCTATGTCTGTTTTCTCTATTTCATTATTCTATATAGCAAGTACTATCTTAGCTTAAATTAGGAATATGTATTGGACCTGTTCTGTTCTATTGGTTCCCCATATATCCTTTCTATGTTCTCTCTTACTGTACTTAAGGTATTATCCTTTCACTGCCCCTTCGGGAATCTGATAAGGCTTATTTGCAGGTCAGTCATGTCAATATTTTCATCAGTATTCTTAATATGAAATCAAGGTCATGACCTCTTCTCCTAGAAGGGCAGACACAGGTCTTTCCCTTTCATCTAGTTATTTACATATGAAGTACAACTCCTGAAAATAATTTTCTTCCATAAGACTTACTGTTTCCAGTTCTCTTCCACAGGAGTCATTTTACCTCCCTATCCCTAAGACTCTTGCTTCTGTTTCTGTCTGTCTGGCTCACTGTTTCAGTAGAGAAACACAAAGCTTTAATACTTTGTTCAGGTCCTTCTTTTTCTTTATGCTCTGTATGAAACCCATCAATCTCTTCTTCATCTTCTTTTTTTAGTTCCCTTAGTGTGTTCTTACCTGCAGATTTCTCTTTGCCGATCTCTTCGCTGACTTACACTTTAACTGCTGGAGTTTTTTGGTAAAACTCATATTCTTTTTCAGCACCAGTACTGACTTATTTCAGTTTTCTAAGAGGAGTTTTTTTTGACAGGACTAGTGGATTTATCTGTCCCTTCCCCTTAGAGCTTCTTTTGTGTCTTTTAGTCATGCATTTTTTTCTCTTCACTGGGGCTATGTACTTCTGGCAGTGCACCTGGCTGAGCCTTTTATACCCATAACTTCTGTAGGTCTTTGAACTGCGAAAATCTTGGAAATTGACAATCTGGGCATCAGGGCTGAACAATGTAAAACTACCCAGGAAAGTTTGCATTTCCACTTCTGTTACAGGGTATCAACATACCATTTTGTTTCCATGCACATACACTACTATTCTTCTGGCTTCTTGCATATGACTAGCTAAACCCAGAGTAATTCAGAAGCTGCTTAACACAGATCAGGCTTCTTTTGTAATGGGATGATATGCAAACTGATTCAAGTTGTGACTATAATTCAAGGAAAAATAAGATCCAAGATAAAAAAAATAAAAGTTTTTGCTTGCTACAACACCAGTCTAGTATGTTGAATGGTCTATGCCCAGCAAAGTAGTCACTGGAGTCTGATTTGTGACATATAAGTATATTTTTGACAAATGAATGAAGATCAGAAAACAAATACAGTTCTTGTCAAACAATATGGTCCATAGTCAAACATCAAAAAATTCAGTTTTCAAGCAGGCTTTTTCATAGTACAGCAAATTTTCACACTTAGACACAGTGATGCTTTCTAAACAGGACTCTGGCAGAGTAGTTGGCAAAATAAAGCAGTGATTACAGAGACCTCTAACCAGCAGAGAGGATCTTTTCTCAGTTCCAACAACAGGGAATAGTAAACAAGGGAAAACAAAATAGCTTCACCTGTCATGGCAGCAATAAATCCAGCTGACGTCTTATGTCAAAGGTCAGGTTCTTTTCCTTGTAGTGATACCTTCTGGATTGCCTTACATCTTCTTTTTGGTCTATGTAACTCTAATTAGAATCCTACATGTATCCTCCTTAGATCCTAAGGCCACAAATGCCTGGTACGCTAGGGCACTATTGCTTAAATACCCCTATGTGCTGCTGTCCTTAGTATCCTTACATCCTTACAGGTATGGGGGTCACTCTTCTTAAAGGGACAGTTCTACACTATGCTGTATGACTCTTCGAGGGCCATCATGTTTAAAGAGACCGCTATGCTACAATATATCAAGGAACCAACAGTACTCTGGAATAGTCCTTGGTTAAAAAACAATGTACCCGGATTCAAAGATGGCTGCCGTTCTGAGAATGCTACTAATCTACAGCTCTCCTTACAATCAGAGGAAAATCTAACCCAGAGGTTATATTACGATCTATTTAACAGAAAATCTAAGAAAAAACAACTTTAACTTCAACTAAGTATCTTACAAGAGGTGATTGGAACTGAAGAATTAACTAATCAAGTAGGATTATAACAGATCATTTGACTCTGAAGAAAGTCTCAAATAAGGAACCGTGTGCTCAGAACAATTGGCCTAACTACACTTGACTTACATCAAGTTCCAATTCTGATCTATAATGTTGAAAGAAGAAAAAAATATGGACACAACAACTACAAAAACTAAACTATCACAACTTCTATCACCAGAGAAAGATTTAAATTCGAAAAGACAGAAAATTACAAAACAACAGGAGCATTTAAAACCAGGGAATAAAAATAAACTGGCGCAAATGGCAAACATGGAGGATATTAAAACAGCTCTACTTCCTATTCAAGAAGTGTTAAAAGAACTATCTAACCAAGTCCAATCCTTTGGAATTTCTTGCAGTCAAATTCTGGAAAGAATGGATAAAAATGAAGCAAGGATCACTGAGAATGAAAACAAAATAGCACTGCTTGCCAAAAAATCTGATGCACAGGAGCAGAAAATTCACTCTATACAAGCTAAAATTATTGACCTAGAGGCGAGATCCAGGAGGAACAATATAATCATCAGAGGAATACCGGAATCTGTACAATACAATGATCTAATTCCATCAATAATACAAATACTCACAACATTATTCAGTGACTCGGAAACTGCATAACAAATAACAATAGAGAGAGCCCACAGAGCCCTGAGGGAATCCCAAGCTTCAAATATCCCAAGACCTGTTTATGCTAAAATTCTTAACTTTCAAGATGTCAACAAAATATTACTAACTGTTAAGAAAAATGGAAGCTCTATTATGTGGAAAAACAACAGAATTTCTTTGGCTCAGGACCTGCCTTTGCAGATTAGGCAAGCCAGACAGCTATTATCTCCCTATTGCAAGTTTCTTATTGAAAAACAAATAAAATTCCAAATGAAGTACCCAAATACATTAATATTTACATTGGATGGGACTAGACATTCAGTCACAACAAAAAAAGAAGCTAAAACTACTTTTCTGGTGATTTTTAAAAGCTTACCTGCTTCAGAGACCTAGAATAAGCTTCCGATGGGACTGGCATGACATCTGAGGTCGGATCCACCTTATACTACAGGTCGAGGTCTTGTCTTTGCTTTGTTGGGCAGTTTCCTGCTCTAGGCCACTTTTTGCAACAGGTACAACCTTTATTTTGTGTTGTTTACTCTCGCTGTGGCATTTCCGAAGATTTACAGCCTCCACGATGTCAAAATTTCCCACGAATGGAGCCAAATTGGTTTTGCTGCTTTAGAGGGCATATTATTGAATTATGTATTATTCCGGAAGTCCGTCTGGGTAAAGGGTCCCCTTTCGCAAAGTCATCAGTCGCTCTGGATAGTCGCAAATCTAACAAAGAGTTTCTAGGACTGTAAAAACGTGAAGTAAACTTAAAATAGAGTCTCTAGTACTGGAAGAGTCACAGTAAATACAACAATAGCCCAAATTTTACTTTCAATGTTCGTAAACACCAAGTTAAATACTTAATTTGTCCAACTATACAGTGACATAACCAAATACATAAAACATATCTGAGGGTGAAAGAATTTTGGTAAGAGGGGTTAGGGAACTACTTTAATTATTGTACCAAGGTGTAATTACACATTTTATTTTAACCAGTGTACATACATATTTTACCTATATAGATTTAATCTCCCTTACATATGTTCTATGTTATTAACCCATTAATAGGAAGCTGTCTCACATTTACTACTTAACAGTAGGCTTTAAGTTGTGCTATATTGACATTGTTTTGGCAAACACACTGAGATGCTTAAGATGTTCTGATGTTACACTTCTACCTCATTTGTAGATCAAAGTGTAAGGGAATATTTAATGTTACCAAGATGTTAACATATGCTTATAGATAGTTGATAACATGATTTACACTTATAGCTGATATTTAGTTTAAAAACACTTTGTGAAGTTACCAATACAGGTCTAGGGTAACTGTCAGGACTACTTAATATAGTTTTAACACACACTTGAGACTAAAGAAGACATTAAGTTTAGGTTATATAGCCTATGATTACGCAAGCTCTGGAGTCCAAAGGTCAAATGCTAACTCTTTTGTAATTTTCTGATGTAAGCTTTTTCAGTGTTAAATAAGTTCTTTCTTAAAATTGAAAATGCTTGTCTAAAAAATACATGACCAATGATGTTGAGTTTATGACCTAAGTCTATTAGTGATTAGGTTACCTGACTAAATATATAAATGTTTGTTTATCTGCATTAGTTGGATTTACTAAAAATTGATACGGTTTCTTCTCCAGGTAGTAGAAAGATTTTCCTATGAACACTATGATTTCATAAATCTGAGAATATATGTCTAATAATGTCCTAAAGTATTATTGATAAGTAAGAGATGATGTTCCAATGGAGACGAATGATAATATTTGTGCATCTGTTATTAAGTTTTTCTCTGACTCTTTTATTTCAACTGTAATGACAAGAGGTGTAGATGACTAGTAGTGTTTAAAAGGGAATGTGTAGATTAGGCTTTGTAAACATAGTTGTAGAGTGTATAGGTCCATTATATGTTATATATTTTTTATGTGTTAATTTCCATAATGTATACTCGCGAATACTACTAATTTTCAAAATTTTTAACTACGTTAAAGACCTATATTTTTCCTGGTCCAGGGGTATAGTGAGTAGGCACTGGTATGGGACGGGATTTCAAAAATGCTTTCATAAAATATATCTGTTTAATACTCAACTGATTCTATTACACTATCTCCGATTTCTAGAATACTTACACAAAATAAAGTTTTTGGATTGTGGGAAATAGATTCATGGAATATTAAGGGGCTCCAGAACATGAAAAAGAGGAAATTGTTGCTTCATTTATTTCTGCAAGCTAAGGCATGTTTTATATTACTTCAGGAAACTCATTTGACCAATGATCAATGGACAGAAATTAAGAAGAAAAAATGGATATGAGAAATTATAGCCTCGGAAGGTAAAACTAATAGTGCGGGAGTTGCGATAATTATAAAAAATCAATATCAAGATAAAATTTTAGATTCTAAAATGGGTAAAGAAGGAAGATGGTGCTATGTTATTCTCTATTCTACTCTTTATGATAAACCATCATGCTTCTTAACATATATGCTCCATGTAAGAATCAACAGTCCTTCTTAGCATCACTTTATCCTATTTTAAACAAATATACTAGCCACTATATAATTATAGGGGGGAATGGAATGCTTATCAGAATCCTAAATTGGATAAATCAAGCCCTCAAAGGTCATTTAATAATCAAGTAGTATTAGCATTAAGTGAGCTCAAGTATGACTTTAAATTATATGATCCCTTTAAATATGTAAATAATCTTCTTAACACAAATAGTTTTACATTTTATTCAACTTGTCATAAAATGTGGTCTAGAATAGACTTTTTTCTAATTTCGGAAACACTGATCAATTGTGATCCCGTAGTATCTATACAAGCTCACTATCTATGAGATCATTCTAAAATTTCATCACGTTTTGCCAAAGACCTTAGAAACAGTCGATCACACAGGGACTATAATTGGTCCTTAAATCCAAACTTGTTAAATAAAAAAGAAATAATCCAGGAAATTCAAGACATTTTCAATTCCTTACTGGTTAGATTAGCCAAACAGCAACATATACCTGATATTGAATGGGCAGCAACTAAAGCTCAAGCAAGGGGGGGGGGGGGTTCTTCAAAAAGCCTCTTATTATATAAAAAAATAATCTTAGAGAAGAACAAATCTTAGAGGCTAAAATTAAATCGCTAGATCAGGAATTAAGGCAAAATCATAACACACAAACATAAACGGAATTATTCAAATGTCAGAAAGATCTTTTCTTGAGCCAGAATAATAGGTTAGCATTTCATGAAACCAAAATGATTGCAAGATATGCTAATCATATTCAAACTCCATCAAGGGCTTTAGCAAGAATTATTAACAAATCTAAATCACCTTCTCAAATTCCGGAAATACACTACAAGGGCAAAATATATATGAAATCTGAAGATATTATCAAGACCTGTGAATTGATATGCTCTCAAATTTATGGTGAGCAAGATGAGTCACGTACAAATGAGACTAACAATGATTTTATACAAAAAATTAATTTCCCGAAAATAGATGACACTTTGCAAAAAGATTTAATTAAACCAATTTCCACTGAAGAAATAACAACAGCAATTAAAAAGTTGAAATCCCACAAAATGCCGGGCCCTGATGGTCTTACTCCAGAGTTTTATAAAACATTTTGTAGTACGATGGTTAAAATACTATCATATACATTTAACTATATAATTATTAATAAAATCAATGACCCTCACTTTAATGCATCTAAAACAATTTTAATCCTCAAGGAAAATTCAGATCACCAAAACCCAGATAATTATAGGCCCATTTCACTCTTAAATATTGATACTAAAATTATGACTACTATTTTAGCTAATAGACTGAAGAAAATATTGAATTTAATAATTTCAAATGAACAAACAGGTTTTTTAACTTCTAGGCAAACCAGTGACAAAACTTTAACTCTTCATGCATTAATTTCTTATGCCAATCAAAGGAACTTAAATTTGTATGCACTTATAATTAATGCACAAAAAGCCTTTGATAGAGTGAACATAAAATTTCTATTTCATATTTTACCATATTTTAATATACCGCAAGAATTAATCAGGACATTACAAATATTATACAATAATCCCTATACAACTGTATACATCAACAAGATTTTCTCCAAAAGAATACAAATTAAAAATGGAACCCATCAAGGCTGTCCTCTAGCCCCTTTATTATTTAATTTATATTTAGAACCTTTATTTTTACATATTAAACAAAATGTATACCATAATGCCCCAATACTTTATGGTACTCAGATTTCTATGGCAGCTTTTGCAGATGATCTTAACATATATTGAACAACACCAGTTGCAGATACCAAGAAATTATTAACAGCTGTTGAAGACTTTGCAGTGATATCTAACTACAAAATAAACCTTAAAAAACCAAACTATTTCCTTTAAAAACTCCGAAACCCTTTTCACTTTTACCATTGGTAGGGCAAGTAAAATCTGAAGAAAAGATTAAATATTTAGGTAATACATTTTCCACAGATAATAAGGACTTTTATATTAATAATGTTAAACTAATTTGGGATCACATTCTATCTGACCTAAGGAGATGGAATAAATTGAAATTACCACCACTAGCAAAGGTCTCAATTATTAAAATGAACTATTTACCTAGGATATTATATATCTTCAGATCTACTCAAGTTCTAATCCCAAAGAAGTTCTTTAAACAAATTCACATGGAATCTGCTAAATTTATATGGGATCCAAGGAAAACTAGAATTTCATACAACAAATTGATGACCCCAAAAGACAGAGGTGGTTTAGAATTACCCAATTTTGAAAAATATTACTTAATAATAAATGCTAATAGAATTTTAAGAATTGCTAATTATGATGTACATAGTAATAATTGGTCCCTTAACTGGTTAAGATTGAATTACAAATATGTTGAGAGTCTGAAAATTAATCCTAAATCATTACCTTTCCTAAGAAAAGATCATTTTAAATCATTTGCTTTAATGGAGTATATTAAAATATATATAACATTATTACAAAATATCTTCAGTTCATTAAATCTTATCCAACACATGATGATCTTACAACCTTTTCATAGGAATCCAAACCTGAGAATTAATAATCAATTAATAGTTCTAAAAAATTTTCCAATTATTATAAATTTAACATTAAGGGATATATACCCTTATTTGAATTATTCGGCTCATGAATTAAGACAGGAATTGAACCTTCCCAAGTCATATTTAATAATATTGAGACAGATCAAAGATTTATCTATAAGCTACTTTAAAGATTTAAAAATTAATGATGAGGACTTAACGAAATGTACAAATTTATTGCAAGCCCTCTTACAAGATACTAAGTGTATAACATCTGCATATAAACTAATAAAATGCTTTAATTATCAAGATCAAGTCCTTTTTTCAAATTATTGGAAAGAAAAAATACCATTGATTGAAAAAAGTAAAATAGAAAAAGCAATCGATTTAACAATAAAATCAATTTCCCTCCAAAAGTTAACATTTACTCAACTCATGATGCTTAATAATGCATACTATACGTGTCTTAGCTTGCATAAATTTAACTCCCAAAATTCTCTTAAATGCCCATACTGTAAAGATGAAATTGCTGACCTCCTCCATATATTCTGGAGCTGTAAATGTATATACAAACTATGGAATTCCTTAAAACTACAACGGCAGAAGATGGGTTATCAAAATTCAACGCTTTCCTGGGAATTTACTATATTACATATCCCCCCAAATAATCTATCTAGATCCCAAATGATCATACTTATGAATATCTTTTTGTTAATGAAACTCTATATAGCTACTAATTGGTTGAATCCACTGCAAACTTCATGGGACAACTTTAAGATTTTAGTGATAAAACACATATTAGCCCACAAATTACTAATCAAAGAACATACCAAACATATAAATAATTTGAAGATCTGGGAACAAATTTTCAACATTATATTGGCTTAATGTACGGAACCCAGGATAACCCTTCGATATAAATACTATAAAGTCAAATTTTATCAGAAATCAAATTATTATAAGATATTATACCTATTGATAAGACTCTTCAGATGTTCTTTTTTGTTAAAATGGAAGCATTCATGTATATAGTGTACATATGTTGTAGGATTGTTGTTAGTAGTATTGTTTGGAAATTACCTGTGCATATCATGGTCAAATGTTTGTATGAACAAATTGAAAAATAATAAAGAATTATTATTGAAAAAAAAAAAACAGTGTACCCAAAAGCACCACCAAAAATCCAGCATTCATAGAGGCACCAAATAAGTTATCATATATATTTTCTGATAACAGAAGTAAACCAAAACTAAGTAGAACAGTTTTGCTGTAACACCCATTGCTTCATCAGTACAAATCTAATCAAATATCCAAATAACAGGTGCATTGCGGCATTTTATGTCAACCAAATAAATGTATTTTGAAGGAATGCATTTCTGCCCATTTGAGCAACAGAAGATATAAAAAAGCACCTTGAACTCTACACAGATACTCAATTAATCAGCCTACTACCTACATTTCTTTTATTGAGATGGTTTGAGGATACTTTTGGGTCTCAACTGTGAAAAACATCTTCAAACTTTTAATCATAAGGAATGCAGATGGATTATATTAACTGGTGCATTGTTTACATTAGGTTTATGAATTTTATTAATAGCAACATTTTGTTCTCCTTTATGTTTATATTGTGTGATCTTGTGATGCGTTATTTTGAATCTAGCCTGCCTTTTGTTTATTGATTGTATAATTAGGAAATAATCAGATCATGTGGTTTTAATTTAGTGTATGTATAAGAAAAAACAATCTACAAGTGATAGATTTTTGGTGGTGCTTTATATATGTAGACACACACGTGCACACACACACACACACACACACATACACACACACACACACACACACACACACACACACACACACACACACACACACACACACACACACACACACACACACACACACACACACACACACACACACACACACACACACGTGTGTGTGTGTACTGTATGTGTGTGTGTCTATGTCTCAATATGTCATTGTTTGAGCCATCTCTCGGTTATTTGTATTCAAAATTATAAGGGCTAAAACTTGTCATGGGTATGTAAGACTAGGCTCTAAAGACTTGATACATGCTTCCCTGGACTATATGAAGAGAGACATTAAGGAGCTTTCAGGCTGTGGCTCAGACTGGTATGAGTCTGGTACTGAAGAGCATATTACCATCACCAAGGATGATGTCACAATATGTAGAAAAAAATAATTGCTTTCAACAAGTGGCTGTCTTTCAGATGTCATTCTAAGGGGATCCAATATTTGCCAGCTTGGGAGGACATGATCAACAGACCATTTTGCTTTGCCAAGAATGGTTAGCACCTTTTCTCTCTAGGCTTTTGGATACTGGCTAAGGCATTGTCCACACCCATAGTGGCTTTCTCAGGCAATGCCAAATTGACAAACCTATTGATAGCAGAAACAACTCAATGGAACCGCAAGGTGTTACTGCTCAATGCTCAATGCCAGGAGCTTGAATAAAAAAGTACACTCCCTCCAATCCTTCCTCACACTCAAGAATATTGATATCTGTAAAGTTACACAGACATGGTTTAAAGCAGCAGAGAGTAACCCAGCAGTGCAAAGTTTCAGTGCCTTCCACACTTTTAGACCAGAAGCTGCACAGACACTAAAGGTGGTGGTGTGTCAGAATACCTCTAGGGTGGTCAGACAGGATGATGTGCCAGAGTTCCTCCACATACAGATCACCACAGACAAAATCCCATAGTATATCATAGCAAGCTATAGTAGATTACCCTCCATATCCCATGAAGCTCAGAATGTACACCTGGACCTACTCGTGACACTCACCATCATACCTCTAAACCTCCTAAAGCAAGAAACCCAGAAAAAGCTTGGAATATTGAGAGGGGAAAATGCCCCAAAATAGGGACAAATTTGAAATATTGCTCTTATAAACTTGGAAAGTTACTAGAACAAGATTTGTGTTTGCATGAAATTTCTGATGGATATGAAGTCTGAAACTCAAATGTATGCCAATGTTTAGTGACTTCATTTCTCAGCAATTTGCCAGATAACCACAAATTTTATGAAAAACAGAACAAAAATATGAGGCAAAAATCTGGACATTCTGTGAACATCTGGAGCATTGAGAGGTACACTTACCATCCAACCTATTACCTTACTCATGGGAGACTTTAATTAGCCCTCTATGGATAGGAATCTCACATGGTCTCACATCTGCAGAAGCAGAGATTCCTGGACTTTGTAAATACAAAAACAATGTTGACCAAATAGTGAATATGCCCACTAGAGGTCCCAACAGACAGGACCTCATTCTCACAAATATGGGAGAAAACTGCACCCACCCCCACCCCCTCCCCATGTCCCTGGTAAGGTCCAACCATCAAGCTGTCTCATTCAAATCAAAATCAACTCTGTAATTCCATTAAAACTCGTAACAGTTAGGAACTATTCCATGTCAACCTAAAAACATCTGCACACTTGCAGTTCTCATAAAACACAGTTCCAAGGAGGAAAAACTATGATAGATAAGGTACAAACTGAAATACATTCTTAAATGAGCAAAATTTAATAAAAAAAAAAACTCCATAAAATATAGTTTATTTAAGCACTTTCATGCTTTAGCACTTTGGACTTCTTCAGAACTTAACAAAGCTTCCACATCTAAAGTTTAAATAACCTCTTCAAATTACTTCATTGTCCATTAAAATAAAATTACTTAAAGAACACTCTCTCTCTTAAAGTGACAGACCCCTCAAAAACATTTATATCTTAATACAAAATAACATATTATAATTATAATTTTATTGTCAAAGATTGTTAACATTTGTCAGTTTAGTAGAGAATATAATGAGACGTTCTGTATATGTCCCTATTTTTAGGCCTTGTTTCATTATCTTAATACATAATAATATAATTATAATTTTAGTATCAAAGATTGTTAACATTTGTCAGTTTAGCAGAGAATATAATGAAAAGTTGTTCTGCATATGTCCCTATTTTTAGGCCTTGTTTCATTTCATACCATTTGTATTATTATATGTACATGGACTCATATTTTTATGGTTTGCCATATCTTATATTATGATTATTTACCATGGTTCTTCCTGTTTGGAACTGTGTTTTATGACAGCTGCAAGTGTGTGGGACATTTTTTTAGGTTATGAGTGCTATAACCTGCATCTTTTCAATGTTTATTGGTTAACTATTCCAAGGCATATTACCATTTATTAAGTGATAGAATTCAGTACCTCTCATACCTTGAGAACACACCAGTCTATGCTGAATTGCTCTCAGGAACTCTGTACAACAATGTCAATGGCTATATAGAGGCTGCTGAACCCTCCATAATTAAATTCAGAACTAGCACTAGAAACAAACCGCCCTGGTGGCATCCCAAATCAAACAGGATAATACAACAAAAGGAGTAAAATTATTGCAAATATCAGGAAGGGTAAGTCCCAAGAAGGCTAATTAGATCATGCAAAGCCAATTTTCAGGTTAAGATATCTTCCTAGGTGAAAAATAACCATAATGCCTTCTACAGCTATGTCAGAAACATCAAGGGCAGCACACAGCAATGTACCAAACTGGTGGTTAATGGTGTCACATACACGAGCCTTGCAATATAGTGAACCTGTTAGCAGACAAATTCAGTTCCAACTTTAACATCCTCTCACTCCAAACTACTCCTTCAAAAATACAAACAATAATAATAAAACTATCAAACATAATCCTCCAAATAGGAGTGCAAACTCTCTGCCCTCACTAATGCCAAGAATACAGGCTGAATGGGACCTGATAACATCTCAGGATGCCTCCTGCATAGTCTGAAATACAGCTTATCAAGAACCTTGGAGTCAATAACTATATACTTAAAACAGGCTTTGTGCTACATGAATGTAGGACTTTGACAGTCATCCTCCATCCATAGGGAAGAACGTTCAGATCATGGAAACTAAAGACCCATTAGTCTGACTAGTCATATTTCCAAAGCCATGGAAATTACCATCAAGGACATAGGAGGCTTGAAGACACTAGAACCATCCCAGTTTGGCTTTATCAAAGGAAGGTCATGCTTACTGAATAAGGTAGACGTCTTTGAAAAGGTCACAAAGACAATGGATGAGGAAAACTTTGCATACTGCCTACTTAAATCTAGCTAATGCATTTTATTTATTTATTTAACATTTGTTAACTGGGAAAGTCCAACTTGGAATTAAGCCAATTTTCAGCTGACACCCAGGGAAAAATGCTCTAGACACATGTCTTTGTAATGGAATTCTAATTAATACCCCACTCAGGCATTGTCAACAAACTTACAGAACTAGGTGTAAACCTTTTTATAATATGATGGAGAGCTAGCTGGTTCATTGATTGGACCAACGAGGTTAGAATAATTGAGGCTACCTCCACAAAGAGGCCAGTCACCAGTGGAGTCCCCCATGGCTCTGCCGCCCTCCTCTTTGGCATCTACTTTCTGGATGTTAACGCCAGTGTCAATGGTCTCTGGCTAACCAAGTTTGCAGATGACCTCAAATTGAGAGCAGTCATTGAATCCCCCAAAGATGAGAAAACCCTTCAAAAAGGAAGTATGTCACCCTGGGAAACTATGTTAACAATAAAACCCTTAAAAGCTGATTCACTAGTCAGTGATCTGGCAACTCATGTACATAGTTACCTAGGCTCCTATGACTAACATGTGTCCATGGTAGTAAGGAAATCCTTATCTGTTACTCAACTATTAAGCAAGGGCAAGACATCAAGTTCTGGAAAGGTCATCATACCACTGTACATGGCCCTCATCAGGGCCTTGATAGAGTGCAACTCTCCCTTCAGTATGTACCTGACCAGACACATGCAGCAACTGGAATATCCACAAAGGTTCCTTACAGAAAGAATATAGGGAATGAACGCAATGCCCTATACTTATTACCTCAAAGCCCTGTGTCTTTAATCGGTGTCATACAGAGATCTGAGGGGTGATCTTTGCCTGGCATACAAGGTACCCCTGCACCCTGTTTTAATGAATTTTTGCACATCTGTAAAACAAACAACATCAGAACTATTAGATTAAAAGACCTATATTTTGCTTGCAACATGAATGGGACATGTTGGAGAGACTGATATCTTTATCAAAGAATTCCCATTCTCTGGAACGGGCTCCCCATCTATGTGAAGCAGAGATCCTCCATATCCCTGAAATTCACCCCTGGTCTAGCTCCTGTGTCTCTGATGGGCATAGGCAGTCAGTAAATCACCCTTATAAAACAAATATAAATCAAATTTTATGGATCACATCTGGGTTGTACAGCTAGGCTTTTAAGGACCTTAGTGGTTGTTAGGTTAGTATACACCTTTCTACCTATGAACCTATCAATAGCCTAGTAAAGATTTATGAACCTGTATATAGATATCTGTATAAATATATATGTGTGTGTGTGTGTGTGTGTGTGTGTGTGTGTGTGTGTGTTAATTAACTCTTCATGCATTAATTTCTTATGCCAATCAAAGGAACTTAAATTTGTATGCACTTATAATTAATGCACAAAAAGCCTTTGATAGAGTGAACATAAAATTTCTATTTCATATTTTACCATATTTTAATATACCGCAAGAATTAATCAGGACATTACAAATATTATACAATAATCCCTATACAACTGTATACATCAACAAGATTTTCTCCAAAAGAATACAAATTAAAAATGGAACCCATCAAGGCTGTCCTCTAGCCCCTTTATTATTTAATTTATATTTAGAACCTTTATTTTTACATATTAAACAAAATGTATACCATAATGCCCCAATACTTTATGGTACTCAGATTTCTATGGCAGCTTTTGCAGATGATCTTAACATATATTGAACAACACCAGTTGCAGATACCAAGAAATTATTAACAGCTGTTGAAGACTTTGCAGTGATATCTAACTACAAAATAAACCTTAAAAACCAAACTATTTCCTTTAAAAACTCCGAAACCCTTTTCACTTTTACCATTGGTAGGGCAAGTAAAATCTGAAGAAAAGATTAAATATTTAGGTAATACATTTTCCACAGATAATAAGGACTTTTATATTAATAATGTTAAACTAATTTGGGATCACATTCTATCTGACCTAAGGAGATGGAATAAATTGAAATTACCACCACTAGCAAAGGTCTCAATTATTAAAATGAACTATTTACCTAGGATATTATATATCTTCAGATCTACTCAAGTTCTAATCCCAAAGAAGTTCTTTAAACAAATTCACATGGAATCTGCTAAATTTATATGGGATCCAAGGAAAACTAGAATTTCATACAACAAATTGATGACCCCAAAAGACAGAGGTGGTTTAGAATTACCCAATTTTGAAAAATATTACTTAATAATAAATGCTAATAGAATTTTAAGAATTGCTAATTATGATGTACATAGTAATAATTGGTCCCTTAACTGGTTAAGATTGAATTACAAATATGTTGAGAGTCTGAAAATTAATCCTAAATCATTACCTTTCCTAAGAAAAGATCATTTTAAATCATTTGCTTTAATGGAGTATATTAAAATATATATAACATTATTACAAAATATCTTCAGTTCATTAAATCTTATCCAACACATGATGATCTTACAACCTTTTCATAGGAATCCAAACCTGAGAATTAATAATCAATTAATAGTTCTAAAAAATTTTCCAATTATTATAAATTTAACATTAAGGGATATATACCCTTATTTGAATTATTCGGCTCATGAATTAAGACAGGAATTGAACCTTCCCAAGTCATATTTAATAATATTGAGACAGATCAAAGATTTATCTATAAGCTACTTTAAAGATTTAAAAATTAATGATGAGGACTTAACGAAATGTACAAATTTATTGCAAGCCCTCTTACAAGATACTAAGTGTATAACATCTGCATATAAACTAATAAAATGCTTTAATTATCAAGATCAAGTCCTTTTTTCAAATTATTGGAAAGAAAAAATACCATTGATTGAAAAAAGTAAAATAGAAAAAGCAATCGATTTAACAATAAAATCAATTTCCTCCAAAAGTTAACATTTACTCAACTCATGATGCTTAATAATGCATACTATACGTGTCTTAGCTTGCATAAATTTAACTCCCAAAATTCTCTTAAATGCCCATACTGTAAAGATGAAATTGCTGACCTCCTCCATATATTCTGGAGCTGTAAATGTATATACAAACTATGGAATTCCTTAAAACTACAACGGCAGAAGATGGGTTATCAAAATTCAACGCTTTCCTGGGAATTTACTATATTACATATCCCCCCAAATAATCTATCTAGATCCCAAATGATCATACTTATGAATATCTTTTTGTTAATGAAACTCTATATAGCTACTAATTGGTTGAATCCACTGCAAACTTCATGGGACAACTTTAAGATTTTAGTGATAAAACACATATTAGCCCACAAATTACTAATCAAAGAACATACCAAACATATAAATAATTTGAAGATCTGGGAACAAATTTTCAACATTATATTGGCTTAATGTACGGAACCCAGGATAACCCTTCGATATAAATACTATAAAGTCAAATTTTATCAGAAATCAAATTATTATAAGATATTATACCTATTGATAAGACTCTTCAGATGTTCTTTTTTGTTAAAAATGGAAGCATTCATGTATATAGTGTACATATGTTGTAGGATTGTTGTTAGTAGTATTGTTTGGAAATTACCTGTGCATATCATGGTCAAATGTTTGTATGAACAAATTGAAAAATAATAAAGAATTATTATTGAAAAAAAAAAAACAGTGTACCCAAAAGCACCACCAAAAATCCAGCATTCATAGAGGCACCAAATAAGTTATCATATATATTTTCTGATAACAGAAGTAAACCAAAACTAAGTAGAACAGTTTTGCTGTAACACCCATTGCTTCATCAGTACAAATCTAATCAAATATCCAAATAACAGGTGCATTGCGGCATTTTTATGTCAACCAAATAAATGTATTTTGAAGGAATGCATTTCTGCCCATTTGAGCAACAGAAGATATAAAAAAGCACCTTGAACTCTACACAGATACTCAATTAATCAGCCTACTACCTACATTTCTTTTATTGAGATGGTTTGAGGATACTTTTGGGTCTCAACTGTGAAAAACATCTTCAAACTTTTAATCATAAGGAATGCAGATGGATTATATTAACTGGTGCATTGTTTACATTAGGTTTATGAATTTTATTAATAGCAACATTTTGTTCTCCTTTATGTTTATATTGTGTGATCTTGTGATGCGTTATTTTGAATCTAGCCTGCCTTTTGTTTATTGATTGTATAATTAGGAAATAATCAGATCATGTGGTTTTAATTTAGTGTATGTATAAGAAAAAACAATCTACAAGTGATAGATTTTTGGTGGTGCTTTATATATGTAGACACACACGTGCACACACACACACACACACACATACACACACACACACACACACACACACACACACACACACACACACACACACACACACACACACACACACACACACACACACACACACACACACACACACACACACACGTGTGTGTGTGTGTACTTGTGTATGTGTGTGTCTGTAAATGTCTCAATATGTCATTGTTTGAGCCATCTCTCGGTTATTTGTATTCAAAATTATAAGGGCTAAAACTTGTCATGGGTATGTAAGACTAGGCTCTAAAGACTTGATACATGCTTCCCTGGACTATATGAAGAGAGACATTAAGGAGCTTTCAGGCTGTGGCTCAGACTGGTATGAGTCTGGTACTGAAGAGCATATTACCATCACCAAGGATGATGTCACAATATGTAGAAAAAAATAATTGCTTTCAACAAGTGGCTGTCTTTCAGATGTCATTCTAAGGGGATCCAATATTTGCCAGCTTGGGAGGACATGATCAACAGACCATTTTGCTTTGCCAAGAATGGTTAGCACCTTTTCTCTCTAGGCTTTTGGATACTGGCTAAGGCATTGTCCACACCCATAGTGGCTTTCTCAGGCAATGCCAAATTGACAAACCTATTGATAGCAGAAACAACTCAATGGAACCGCAAGGTGTTACTGCTCAATGCTCAATGCCAGGAGCTTGAATAAAAAGTACACTCCCTCCAATCCTTCCTCACACTCAAGAATATTGATATCTGTAAAGTTACACAGACATGGTTTAAAGCAGCAGAGAGTAACCCAGCAGTGCAAAGTTTCAGTGCCTTCCACACTTTTAGACCAGAAGCTGCACAGACACTAAAGGTGGTGGTGTGTCAGAATACCTCTAGGGTGGTCAGACAGGATGATGTGCCAGAGTTCCTCCACATACAGATCACCACAGACAAAATCCCATAGTATATCATAGCAAGCTATAGTAGATTACCCTCCATATCCCATGAAGCTCAGAATGTACACCTGGACCTACTCGTGACACTCACCATCATACCTCTAAACCTCCTAAAGCAAGAAACCCAGAAAAAGCTTGGAATATTGAGAGGGGAAAATGCCCCAAAATAGGGACAAATTTGAAATATTGCTCTTATAAACTTGGAAAGTTACTAGAACAAGATTTGTGTTTGCATGAAATTTCTGATGGATATGAAGTCTGAAACTCAAATGTATGCCAATGTTTAGTGACTTCATTTCTCAGCAATTTGCCAGATAACCACAAATTTTATGAAAAACAGAACAAAAATATGAGGCAAAAATCTGGACATTCTGTGAACATCTGGAGCATTGAGAGGTACACTTACCATCCAACCTATTACCTTACTCATGGGAGACTTTAATTAGCCCTCTATGGATAGGAATCTCACATGGTCTCACATCTGCAGAAGCAGAGATTCCTGGACTTTGTAAATACAAAAACAATGTTGACCAAATAGTGAATATGCCCACTAGAGGTCCCAACAGACAGGACCTCATTCTCACAAATATGGGAGAAAACTGCACCCACCCACCCTCCCCATGTCCCTGGTAAGGTCCAACCATCAAGCTGTCTCATTCAAATCAAAATCAACTCTGTAATTCCATTAAAACTCGTAACAGTTAGGAACTATTCCATGTCAACCTAAAACATCTGCACACTTGCAGTTCTCATAAAACACAGTTCCAAGGAGGAAAAACTATGATAGATAAGGTACAAACTGAAATACATTCTTAAATGAGCAAAATTTAATAAAAAAAAAAACTCCATAAAATATAGTTTATTTAAGCACTTTCATGCTTTAGCACTTTGGACTTCTTCAGAACTTAACAAAGCTTCCACATCTAAAGTTTAAATAACCTCTTCAAATTACTTCATTGTCCATTAAAATAAAATTACTTAAAGAACACTCTCTCTCTTAAAGTGACAGACCCCTCAAAAACATTTATATCTTAATACAAAATAACATATTATAATTATAATTTTATTGTCAAAGATTGTTAACATTTGTCAGTTTAGTAGAGAATATAATGAGACGTTCTGTATATGTCCCTATTTTTAGGCCTTGTTTCATTATCTTAATACATAATAATATAATTATAATTTTAGTATCAAAGATTGTTAACATTTGTCAGTTTAGCAGAGAATATAATGAAAAGTTGTTCTGCATATGTCCCTATTTTTAGGCCTTGTTTCATTTCATACCATTTGTATTATTATATGTACATGGACTCATATTTTTATGGTTTGCCATATCTTATATTATGATTATTTACCATGGTTCTTCCTGTTTGGAACTGTGTTTTATGACAGCTGCAAGTGTGTGGGACATTTTTAGGTTATGAGTGCTATAACCTGCATCTTTTCAATGTTTATTGGTTAACTATTCCAAGGCATATTACCATTTATTAAGTGATAGAATTCAGTACCTCTCATACCTTGAGAACACACCAGTCTATGCTGAATTGCTCTCAGGAACTCTGTACAACAATGTCAATGGCTATATAGAGGCTGCTGAACCCTCCATAATTAAATTCAGAACTAGCACTAGAAACAAACCGCCCTGGTGGCATCCCAAATCAAACAGGATAATACAACAAAAGGAGTAAAATTATTGCAAATATCAGGAAGGGTAAGTCCCAAGAAGGCTAATTAGATCATGCAAAGCCAATTTTCAGGTTAAGATATCTTCCTAGGTGAAAAATAACCATAATGCCTTCTACAGCTATGTCAGAAACATCAAGGGCAGCACACAGCAATGTACCAAACTGGTGGTTAATGGTGTCACATACACCGAGCCTTGCAATATAGTGAACCTGTTAGCAGACAAATTCAGTTCCAACTTTAACATCCTCTCACTCCAAACTACTCCTTCAAAAATACAAACAATAATAATAAAACTATCAAACATAATCCCTCCAAATAGGAGTGCAAACTCTCTGCCCTCACTAATGCCAAGAATACAGGCTGAATGGGACCTGATAACATCTCAGGATGCCTCCTGCATAGTCTGAAATACAGCTTATCAAGAACCTTGGAGTCAATAACTATATACTTAAAACAGGCTTTGTGCTACATGAATGTAGGACTTTGACAGTCATCCTCCATCCATAGGGAAGAACGTTCAGATCATGGAAACTAAAGACCCATTAGTCTGACTAGTCATATTTCCAAAGCCATGGAAATTACCATCAAGGACATAGGAGGCTTGAAGACACTAGAACCATCCCAGTTTGGCTTTATCAAAGGAAGGTCATGCTTACTGAATAAGGTAGACGTCTTTGAAAAGGTCACAAAGACAATGGATGAGGGGAAAACTTTGCATACTGCCTACTTAAATCTAGCTAATGCATTTTATTTATTTATTTAACATTTGTTAACTGGGAAAGTCCAACTTGGAATTAAGCCAATTTTCAGCTGACACCCAGGGAAAAATGCTCTAGACACATGTCTTTGTAATGGAATTCTAATTAATACCCCACTCAGGCATTGTCAACAAACTTACAGAACTAGGTGTAAACCTTTTTATAATATGATGGAGAGCTAGCTGGTTCATTGATTGGACCAACGAGGTTAGAATAATTGAGGCTACCTCCACAAAGAGGCCAGTCACCAGTGGAGTCCCCCATGGCTCTGCGCTACGCCCACTCCTCTTTGGCATCTACTTTCTGGATGTTAACGCCAGTGTCAATGGTCTCTGGCTAACCAAGTTTGCAGATGACCTCAAATTGAGAGCAGTCATTGAATCCCCCAAAGATGAGAAAACCCTTCAAAAAGGAAGTATGTCACCCTGGGAAACTATGTTAACAATAAAACCCTTAAAAGC
The DNA here is from genome assembly GCF_019279795.1 of Protopterus annectens. Taxonomy (NCBI): domain Eukaryota; kingdom Metazoa; phylum Chordata; order Ceratodontiformes; family Protopteridae; genus Protopterus; species Protopterus annectens. Next base: position 1,908,503,156 of record NC_056725.1, read on the forward strand.
TGATTCACTAGTCAGTGATCTGGCAACTCATGTACATAGTTACCTAGGCTCCTATGACTAACATGTGTCCATGGTAGTAAGGAAATCCTTATCTGTTACTCAACTATTAAGCAAGGGCAAGACATCAAGTTCTGGAAAGGTCATCATACCACTGTACATGGCCCTCATCAGGGCCTTGATAGAGTACAACTCTCCCTTCAGTATGTACCTGACCAGACACATGCAGCAACTGGAATATCCACAAAGGTTCCTTACAGAAAGAATATAGGGAATGAACGCAATGCCCTATACTTATTACCTCAAAGCCCTGTGTCTTTAATCGGTGTCATACAGAGATCTGAGGGGTGATCTTTGCCTGGCATACAAGGTACCCCTGCACCCTGTTTTAATGAATTTTTGCACATCTGTAAAACAAACAACATCAGAACTATTAGATTAAAAGACCTATATTTTGCTTGCAACATGAATGGGACATGTTGGAGAGACTGATATCTTTATCAAAGAATTCCCATTCTCTGGAACGGGCTCCCCATCTATGTGAAGCAGAGATCCTCCATATCCCTGAAATTCACCCCTGGTCTAGCTCCTGTGTCTCTGATGGGCATAGGCAGTCAGTAAATCACCCTTATAAAACAAATATAAATCAAATTTTATGGATCACATCTGGGTTGTACAGCTAGGCTTTTAAGGACCTTAGTGGTTGTTAGGTTAGTATACACCTTTCTACCTATGAACCTATCAATAGCCTAGTAAAGATTTATGAACCTGTATATAGATATCTGTATAAATATATATGTGTGTGTGTGTGTGTGTGTGTGTGTGTGTGTGTGTGTGTGTGTGTGCGTGCGTGCACGTGTGTGCGTGCGTGCGTGCGTGTGTGTGTGTGTGTGTGTGTGTGTGTGTGTGTGTGCATAACTTTATACATACCTCTATATGTCTCTATTTATACACATATAGATATGTTTAGATGACCATTTATGATAGACTATGCAGCGCATTGACAGGTGTATGAGATTATACATTCTCAGAGTTGTGGAATATGCACTTACTCCTTATTTGTGCAAACATGGAGTTATTATATATCAATTCCAGGGGTATGGGGGCATACCAACCTGCAAAAAAGTGTTTTTCTTTTTGTTTTTTTTTTTAAATTTTAGATTTTTGCAGGTATCAAGGCTATTCCTCAGCACATCTGTAGTGGCTTGTCTATGTTCGTATTTTCAGCATAGATACTGGTGTATTTAGTTTATAGTACTACACACACACACACACACACACACACACACACACACATATATATATATATATATATATATATATATAGTATAAATATGTATTATATCTCTCATCCCCTTAGCACAAAAAATCTGGACAAAGTCAAAAATAATGTGGGAGGGGGAACAAAGGTCCAAAAACTAGGTCATATTTTAATTATTACTCTTATAAATGTAAAAAACTTGTTAGAATTAAAGGTTTTGCAACAGTATGCATTTTCTGAAGGATATAAAATCAGAAACTGAAATGTCTGTCATTATTTAGTGACGTCAGTCCTCAACTATTTGCTAGAAAACCACAACTCTTTGGAGGAAGAGACCAAAAACAAGAGGCAAAAATCTCGACATTTGAGAGATATGATTAGTATGTATGTATTTAAACATTTAGTTTGACTTATTTCATTAAAAGTAATTGTCCATTTTCAAAGCACATTAATGCCCTCTAGGGTCAGTATTACAGGGAATAATGGATATTTCTGTGTGGTGAGACCCTTTATCTCAAATGTTATGCCTTACTGCATCTCTGGGCAGCTGTCTGTTATTTCCCTGTAATAACCGTTCTGTTGGGAATTATAGCCTGCTTGGCAACTAATTATAGTATATGGCAAAGACACCCAAAAAAGAAAATTATTATGTAAATGAACTGTACATTATTCACTTGGTCTTTTCAGGGCCTACTAACAAAAGGACTTACAACAATTTGCTTGTAAATTGGGGAGAGTCATCAACAATGCTGGTAAAGGCCTGTAGAATAGTCTTTAGAGGTAGATATGTTACTTTTATTAGCTGATGATGTCAAAGAGTGAACAAAAAGGAATGTATCTTATTTCCTAGAGAGACCATTCCAGCATACCTCCACTGCAGGAAAGTGGATAAAATATTCCTCTCATTTGAGATCAGTAAGCTGGGTGTAAACCGCATTGAAGATACTATTTTAAAAGTCACTCGTGACGTACCATCTCATGTAACATGACATACAGTCATGCCCCTCAAGCTGATAGTACAAGAAATCTGGGCAAAGCCTAAAATAATGGGTGACAAAGGCCCAAAAATAGGGGCGGATTTTAAATATTGCTCTTGTAAACTGAAAAAAATTGCTAGAATAACAGGATTTGTATTAGCATGCATTTTGTATGTCGACATGGAAGTATTTAATCTTTAGTACTACACCTATATATGTATGTACAAATATGAATCACACCTCTCAACCTCTTAGCATAAAAAATTTGGACAAAGACAAAAATAAGGGAGGGGGGACAAAGGTCCAAAAATTAGGACATATTTTAATTTTTGCTCTTAAAAATTTAAGAAAGTTATTAGAATAAAAGATTTTGCAATATCATGAATTTTCTAAAGGATATAAAATCTGAGACTCAAATGTATGCTATTATTTAGTGACTTCAGTCCACAGTAATATTTCAGAAAGCCACAAATTTAATGAGGAACAGACCAAATCTATGAGGCAAAACTCTGGACATTCTGTGAAAATTTGGGCAGTAGACCGGTATGGGTGTAGTTCATTGCATGCTACCTGTTTCATCTTTTATAGGAATACATGTATGAGAGTCACAGTTCTTCTCTTCATACACATCCTAATTGAGGAACATATTTTGTACTGCTATTGGCAAGTACATAGCATAGTCCTATGTATGTCTTTTACACATCAGCTGCTAACTGCTGAGATGAGCATTGCGCTATGTCATCAAGATTACAGTGGTTTAGCCATCAATGGCTATATCTCAGACTACAAATCACCCCATTGCAAGGGTAGTAAATGTGTCAGGAAAGGGCAAAGTATCCAGTGGAGAATGTCTCTGTAGACATCTCTGTTTTTGTTGCCCCCATAGACATTTTACAAGTCTGTTGATTTCTTATACAACAGCTAAGCTTTTATCAAGAGCGAGTATAAAGGATGTATTTCATGTCCCTGAGGTTCTGCATGATCTGATCATTTTGTGCCTGACTTTTCGTTACCCTTCAGAACCCACTGGTGCCATGCTGACGCATTATTCCAGCCTGTCCTCTGCAGTGCAGTCGCACCTTATTAATACATTCCCAGTCAATCTTCCCCCAACACCTCAGTCCTGTATAGAGCTAAACAGCTCTGCACTCCTCTTTTTCTCATTTCCTCAGAACCGTGGTGTATATGGTATGCATTTAACCACATCCATAGTCAACAGAGAGTGGCTTGTAAATATCAGTCTTTATGTGCTTTTAGAGCTTTAGAACTTTGACAGAAGTGAGAAATTGCTGTTTATATTTGTTGATGTGCGGGAAGAAGGTGATTAGTCATGGCCACTAGCCTCTTTCAGTCTACAAAGTATCTACAGATTTTGTGTGTGTGTGTGTGTGTGTGTGTGTGTGTGTGTGTGTGTGTGTGTGTGTGTGTGTGTGTGTGTGTGTGTGTGTGTGCATAGATATGTGATTGTGTGTACATGTGCATGCGAGCATGCATGGTCCTTGATAATCTAGCTGTGCATTTATGGAGATGGGCGAGTCAACATTAAAACACTGCATACCATTTAAGTGCTGAGAATATTATCATGTCAATTAATATACATGTTTAATGTGCAGCAGATTACAAAATGAGGCGCATCATGTTATTATATGTCTGTTCCTTAGAGTATTACTGATAAGTCTATGCATCATTGCTTTCCACTAAATTTCATAATTAGTTATATATCATAGATTAAAGTTACAAATGCTATTAACTTTTATCATCTACTCCAATTTTCTCTTTAGTCATCATTGTAGATATCAGGCACTTATTTGCATAAACCAGCAAGGGATTCCAGATAACAAAAAAAAAAAAAAATACTTCTTAAGAAAAGCAGATATTTACAAAATGATTCCATTATTAAATTATAACATATGCTAGTTTCAGTGGATGATTTTCCACCTGCAAAACCTAATCGACAATTTGTCTTTTGGATTTCCTATTGCTGCCGTTAGCATGAATGCAGCCAATCCTCTAAGTTAGGTGGTCAGATATTATGGGTTCTGCTGTGCAAATTTTGTTATATATTACTTTCTGTTCTGCTTTTGATATGCACGACTGACTGCCTCTCTATTCTTGTTTTTCCTCTATTTGAATTATCTCACCCTGGCAGTGCCTGCAAACGGTTAGTTGTAGTCAGTATACCAACCTGGTAATTAAATGTAAAATAAAAAATAGACAAAATGAACAATTGTTCATGATTTTATGACAGGAGATTGCAACTCCAAGAAATTATTTGGACAGATATCCTTATCAATAAAATAAAATAGCACATTTTTACATTAAAAACGTTATAGTTTGGCATTGTACATTAAGGGTCTTATTCCCAAATCCTGGAGTTTATCACTTGATTCTGAAAGTCTCTCAGTAAAATCTAACAATAGCTAGCTGATACAATACATGCTTTGCCTGGGGAAGGGTTGCAGAAGCTGCTGGCACTGGTTGTATGTTTGTTATGCTTGTGGTATCAGGTAGCATGTTTTACCAGTTGACTGTACCCTAAAAACTATCACAAGTGGTTTGCAGTATATCACCATATTCTCTCTAACACTGATGCTATCATTTGCCACCTTTGCCATAGTCGGGGGGGGGGGGTCACTTGCATTGTAGCTGTGACCTTTGAAAAGTGGGACAGGTAAGTAGTGATAATATTGATAGCATTATGGCAAGGCATCAAGGATGTATCTGACCTTCCTTACACTGTGTATGGTACATAGTGGCTACTATGTATAGGGTAGAATTGTGACCTTTTTCAAGGTCAAGGCACATATTTCGTCTGTCTGTTAAACAGAGTTGTGTATTGTGCTATTTCCTGTTAACATTGCTCAGCTATGTCCCGTGCTTTGTATTTCTGCCTCTGATTAATATGCCATTTCCAGTAGCATGGCTTCAGTATTCTTACAAAAATCCTACTGCTGCCTGGTCCCCTAATCATCATTTTATGAGGTGGAATCTGTGCAGATGCATTTCTGCATAGGTCAATAGTATTTTTGCATAAATATTTTCCTTTATGGTTATCGATACTTTGGTATCTACAGTTGCTCTGAAATTTTAAATTATTTCAGTTTATAATATTCACTGAAACACTTCTACATCAGCTCTGACTTGACCATTTGTAGTGAATCTTTCATTGTCAGGTGCCCATCTCATTGCTCCTTCTTTTTTGCCTTTACTGTTATAATTCTTTTATCTTATGACTACTATTGTTTTCCATTTGATTTTGTTTGTTCTGTAACTGGATTCAGAATTATGGTTGCAGTCATTTGTTGGATCATCTTTTGAAATGGCTAGATGCTATGTCAGTGTAATTAATTATGTTTGTATCAGGTACAGTCTGGCATATTCTTATTCTTCTTCTTGTGGCTTGCATTCCATTTTAAATGCAGACCACAAAATGATACAAAATATTGGACTATGGCTGTTCACATGAAATGTTTGCTTTAGAAGCTGACCACCTTCATCAACAGAGAGAAATTCTCAGGCACTGTGGTCCCACAGGGTACATGCCTTATGATGCTTTTAGTCAAAGGTGTGTGTGTGTGTGTGTGTGTGTGTGTGTGTGTGTGTGTGTGTGTGTGTGTGTGTGTGTGTGCGTGTGTGTGCGCATGTGTGCGTGTGTGCGTGTGTGTGTGTGTGTGTGTGTGTGTGTGTATGTGTGTGCGCGTGTGTGTGTTTACATGCTTATGGTTTCTGAACCCACAATGAAACTGTTCAAAATGCATTGTATTGGATTGTGTCTGCTGTAAGTTACAAATTATATGCAGCTTGCTTCAAGATGTGCCTTGCATCTAGGATTACTCATCCAGTTATAATGCCATTTTGTCTGCTCCAGACATCTGAAAACAAGGCGCAATAAGTCCATCCAGCTTTGCATTCCAACTGCCCTCTTCTGTAGATGTGTCGTTCTAAGGCCTTGTATAAAATATGGAATTACTTAAAAGTTATAGTGATTTAAATGGGAAAATGTTATGCCTGAGGAAAAGTCTGAATATTTAAATGCTATAAAAGAATATCTGTCATTCTTGTGGAAAAGTTGATGGAAAAGATGAGAGAAACTGTGATGGATAATTTGCTGGTACTGGACTATATTAACTAGAGACGTGACTTGCATAGCTGGCACGAGAGATATGACATTTTAATATCCAAGGTCTTTCTGAATGCTGAGGAGACATTTTTTCTTAAAAAATGCAAATTAACTTCTAGAGGTGTTTCACAGGAAAAATCAGCACTGAAATGTTTTAGTAAAATGACATTACTGAGTGTTAGGTTGTTAAGTGTTTGTTAAGAATAAGTATGTCTTGAATGATTGCACAGGAAGAGAACCCTAAGTACAGATTTAAACCACAAATCATAGAATGATTTACAAAAGAATTATTTTTTTTTTTTTGCAAAGGGTATGTCCCCTTAACTAGTTATGTCTGGTCGCATCACTTTGGTGTCATTGATACTGAAAACTAACATTTTAGTTTTTTTTCCAATAACCTGGCAGCAACCTGAGACACTCTGCTGCAACAAGACATATTGGCCTGAAACATTGCAGTTTATAGGACCTGGGCAATTTATGCTCTTGACTGCTTCATTTGCCTTCTTTGTGATACAGTACTTTGTGGGTGATGCTACTGTGCCATAGCATTCATGTTTTCTCATTAACTCCTATTTTATGACCATAACAATTATCACTATGATGAATAAGTGTGATTTATAAAGCTTGTCTATTATAACACTTCTAATGAATTTATTTAGTCTAGGTGGATTTCAATTGAAATTATTATTCCACCTTTTGTAATGAGTATATGCATAAGCAAATTACCCCAGAGATTTGCATGGTAAACCATCTGCATTCTCAAACCAGGACTTCAAAAGGTCAATAAAAACTGGTTCTAAAATGTCAGAGGATGTCATAACTTCTCAAATTCCACATGCTAAGCTTTATAAAATTAATAGGCAGACATGTCCTTTATCCACTGCTTAATTTTTCTTTTTTGTAGAAATACTAAGAAGTCTTTGAATCCCTAGCCCTAAAGTTTTCAAGGGAAGAAAAGGATTACTTTCATACATAGCATAGAATCATTAAATAGATCAAACTAAATGAATCAACATCATTGTATTACATCATATTATACTAACTTACTTTTAATTTCTATATACGGGCTAAACTTTATCTGAATATTAAATTAACGTCATACAAGTTAACCAATGTCATCACATTGTGCCTAATGTGGAATAATTATTTAAACTGCAGATGTTTTTGTATTATTTTGAAGTTTACAAAATTATTGTTCCTAAGATGTTTTTGTAAACTTCGGAACTTTTCTCCCCTGGCCTTTGAAAATGAGCACCTACCTATTCGGACTTTCCGGTAATCAAATGTCAATAATAAATAAACAAGAATTATTGTGAAAGCAAGACTCTTACTTTGCTGGTGATGTATGTACTATATTTAATTCTGAAAGAATAAGTGTTAAGAGACAATGCAGCAGTATTAAACTGACTGACTTATGTGATTTATTTGGACTTGGTTTAATTAATAACCCTAATACAGAAGAAAAATACTGATATTTTGCTTATTCTTAACCCACATAGGAATCCAGGGATTAGATGACAGAAATTATTACTTGGCTTTCTTCAATGAACACATTCTAAATAATAAATATGGCACGTATGAACTGATTTCACAATGCCTGACTACATTTTTGAATTTTGTAATATTATTTCTGCAGAAGTAATTTCCTGTTGGTAATGCTGTTTTGTATTGTCAGACATGTTTCCCAGAGTATTATAGGAGATCAATTAAGGAACAGATATTGTTACAAATTGAAATTATCACATATTTGAAGCAAGGCTTATTAAACTACAGAAAACATCCAGTTGTGTTACTGATGCCAAATATAACACAATTTTTAGAATGAGCACCAGAGCTTGAGAAAATTGTAACTGCTTTTCACAATTGCAAATTAACAAATGCTGTATTTGCCATACTCAAAACATCCTCAGTAAGCAGCACAAATATAAAGAAAAGTGCTGCTAGTAATCTGTAATAAGATTACTCCAATCTAAATTCAGTCCGATTTCTAACAGAGATAAGAGAGTACAGAACAACTAACAATCCAGCAAAACACAGTCATTAACTCCATAAACATATTTTAAGTCTTAATAAAGTCTCATAATAAAGTGCCATTCTAAATGATGGCAAAGCAGAAGCTGGCAAAACTGAATATGGAGACCTATTAAGATAAACAGACCACAAGCAGACATGAAAAAATGATGTATTTTAAAATGTGTTGCTGTACTGTTCATTGCAAATAAAATGGCAAATTCTGATAGATGAGTGCAATGTCCTTGCCATATACAATATGAAATCATATTGTTTTTGATCCAAAAGATGTGCTATTTTTTCAGTTTATTTTGTTGATAAGGATGTCCCCCAAGATTTTTCCTGCAGCTGAAAATTCCTGACATGACATAATGAAAGAAAGATCCCTTAATGCCTCACTGCCTAAACTTAACTATAGGGCACTATACCTCCATGTTAACTCAGGAACAGAAAAATTATATGTGCTGGAAAAATATGGCATCAACTATGTCTTGCAGATGGACACTTTCATTGAAAATTAATATATGTGATGATGTAATAGTGAAATCATAATGTAAGTAAGAAAACAGTATATTCTTTTAAGGTTCAATACTAGTGTCATTTTTGTGGGTGTTGTGGTGTAGAGCACCCAACCAAAGAGTGAACTGAAATACATATAAATATATTTTTGAAAGCTGCTTGTAACTTTACCATCAAGATAATAACATAAAATGGATGGAAAATTGAGCATTGTACTTTAATAGTTTCAGAAAGTTCTAATACCCTAATCTAGATCAAACTTTGGAGAATGCAGCAGTGTTGACTTTCTAAAATTTCTAATGATTGTAACAACCTAATATAGATCAAATTCAGGCCTAGACTGTGAAGTATTATGGATAGTATAGCAGAGGACCTATGTCATTCAGGCATGCTACCCCGACTCTGAATTACAATGCTGTCCTGGATATGTCATCACACCAGCAGGTAGGATACTTCTTACACTGGTCCTCTCATTGCCAAAGGTGCATATTCATTGTATGTACATTAAGTAAATCAATGAGCAGTTAATGACATTCAGAAGCATTCTATGTTAATTATCATTATACAACAACCCCCCCCCCCATTAATATTCCAAAATGTGCACGCTGATTGGTCAGCATGCACATTGTAAATCAGAGTTATAGTAATGGAAAGGACTTTTTCCATTAGTATAACTCTTTTTTTTTTTTTTAACAGCAATGGAGAATGCAAGATCTCCGTTGCTTGTTACAACCTGTCTCACCATGTTAAACGAGTTTAACATGGCGAGACAGCTTTTTTTAAAGTTGTCTCGCTATGTTAAACCCATTTAACATAGCGAGACACTTTAAAAAGCAACGGAGATCTTGCTTTCTCCGTTGCTTTTTTCAAAACTGTAAATATATGCATGCGCAGTACATCAGAACTGCCGCAGAATACCCAGACAGCTGCGGAAGGGCAGCAAGGAGGCATTATACAATGCCATTATTTAAGAAAAGTAATGATTTTTTTTTCTTAAATAATATCATTGTATAATAGCAATAACCCACTTCTGGGTGTGGGTAATGCTGGATTTACCCACGGTTGGCTTTGTTTGGCCACTCGGGCTTCGCCCTCGTGACCAAACCACACCAACCATGGGTAAATCCAGCATTACCCACACCCAGGCATGGGTTATTGCTATATTATTACCCCTTCCTGAGATAGTCTTAGCTGCACACCCACTGAGCTCACCTCAGGTAGTCCATTGCCTGCCATAGCTCCAGCTGTATGTTAGGACTGGTACTTCAAGCATTTTGCCTGCTCACAGTACCAGTGCTACGTATGCATGCAGCTGCAATTCCTTGAAAATGCCTGGTACTGCAACACTACTTGTATGATGGAAGTAAGAATACATACATGGCAGACAGACTATAATCCATATGTTCTTACTGCCCACACAGCAAGACAGGCATGCTATGAATCTTCTGCAGGGTCATAGAATGTTAAGGTTTAAAAAAGGAAAAGCCTTAAATTGTTCCCACTGTAAATTGGTGATCACTCACAAAGCACAGTACTGCTCAAATGGTCCCACCTCCACCTGTCTGTGAGACTTGATATTGCAGACAATGAGGCTTTGTAATATGTTGTACCTTCAGTATCACTTTTCCCTTACAGGTAGAACCATCACAATGATGTAACAACTTGTAGACTTCAACTGGTTGCTATGTTGCTTTGGAGTTTTTCATTGGCAATAATCTCAATAGCAAAAGTCCAAAATGGTGTGGCATTGCAAGCGTAGTTCCCATTTAGGAGTCAGCCATAGGAATCTGCCAGTCCTCGCTAAAATATTTAACTTGAGGGGGTTACCAGAGTCCTAATTATAAAGAATCCATCCATAACCCATTTTCCCATAGGGTTGGGGTGTCACTTCCACGGTGACAATCATCTCAAACCAAGGTTTACACCACCGGGTGACTAGTCCTGCTGCAGTAGTTCATTCACACCACTCACTTGCACACACATTCTCACCTACAGCCAATTTAGAGCATCCAATTCACCTACTACATGTCTTTGGAATGTGGGAGGAAACTGGAGCAAACCCACATGACCACAGGGAGGTGATGCAGACTCTGCACAGAAAGCACCCTAGCCTCAGTATTTTAGCATCACTAAGGAAGACAATGTATACACTAATGATACATATTATACATACATTATATACATATTATGTGTGATACATTTTATCCAAACATAGTCTTGGGATATCAGGGCAGCACAGTCTATGAATTTGCTATGGTCAGCAGTTAGTAGTTTTATATCTATATATAACGATGAAGTAAGTGATGAAAATGTATTGTGGATGCTGCTATCGTTAATGCACTTTGGAGAGCCTTTATTGCTGCATTAAAATTGTCCCGGGAAGATTTTGCCTGCTTGTGCTCATTTTGTGACATTTGTAGTGCTGAAGGATTGGGTTTTGGTTTTACACAGCACTCTATCTTCTTTTCTGGTGTATATCTATATATGTATATTTTTGTTCAAAAGATAAATAACCACATATTGGCATAAGCAACAAACAACATAACAAAAAATAAGGGAGATGGAGGGAGGGAGTGGCTATAGCAACAGTGATCATTTGAACATCTACTGTTATGGTAAGTTTACTTACACAGCTGTACTATGGTCATCATATTGATCACTGCTGCAGTAACCTTAGCTTGCTACATTTGGGAGGTGAAATGAGAAGATTCCAGGAACCCTTGGAGAATGGCCCTTGCAAAGCCTAATCTACACCTAGAGAAGGAATCAAACTTTAATTGATTTGTAAAAGTATGTACAGTGGACCTAATTGTTGCTTCTTGAATCCAACCCTTTTCCCAAAAAGCCATAGATGAAACCAAGGCCCTAATAGAGTAGGCCTTTATCCTGCCTGGAATAGTTTTGTTATGGTGAGTATAGCAAAATGTAATAGCTTTAGACTATCTGTGAGCATCCAAGGTATGGATTATCCTTTTTCCCTCAGTTTTTGGTTCAGGAAAGAAAAAGGAGAGATGAATAGTTTGGCTTAAAATAAACTCAGATACCATATTATGCATAAATAAGAATTAGTTCTCAAAGAAATGCAGTCCCTATGGAAAATGAGGTAGGGTTGACTCACCATAAAAGCTTGCAGCTTAGATACTCTTCTTGCAGAGGTTAGAGCAGTCAGCAAAACTGTTTCCCATGCTAAAAACCTCAAGTCAGCTAGGTTAGCTAGTTCAATGGAGCAAGTGTTAGCATCTCTAACCACAAATTAACATCCTAAGGATGGGCACTAGTTTTTTTGGAGGCCTGTTATGCAAAACCCATTTCAAAAACAAAACACTTACTCTGATGAAGCCCATTGCAAAGTTGGGTGAAAGCACTTGGTTTTAATAAATTCTGTGTTGTTTGTACTTTTGGCGGTGTTTGTTTTTTCATTTTTTATTTTTCATTTCAAAAACATTTTGACATCAGACTACATTGAAAGAGGAGGATCCATGGACAGACACTCTGAAGTGACCAATAAATTAACCTTGACAGAGGAATAAAAAAGGCCATAGGATAGTAATTCACATAAACATTGTAAAGCCAGAGAACAAGCAGCCATGAATGGGTAGTGCTTATGTTGTTGTCACTATTTGGAAAACCTTTTCTAACTGCTAATATATGATTTTAGTAGCAGGGTTTCTTGCCTCACATTCTCAGTGAACAGGTGCATAAAAGGAATTAAAACTCTATCATCCAGGCAGTCAACTGAAGTTGAATGATGTCTGAGTGTATCAAACACCTGTTCTTGTGTGAGTAGATTCATTCTGTGATGAAGCTTATGGCAATTGTCCTTGGCCATTTCCAAAGAAGGGAGAACCACAGTTGCCTGAGCCAGAAGGGAGTTACCAAAATGATCTTCAGAAGTACCCTGGATATTAGTGAAAAGAGTGGATAAGCATACATGACCATTCCTGTCCGAGGAAAAGAAAAGGCACCTGTATTCAAGGTTTACTTGCATGGAGTCCTGAAGCAGAATCTTGCCACTTTATTTTTCAGAGATGAGGCATAGAGGTCTACTTGAGGAACTTCCCACCAATGGGTCAAATCTTAGAAGACCTCCAATCCAGTTTCCATTCATGAGGGTCTGCCCTTGTCCTGCTCAGATTCTCTGCCACACAGTTATGCTCTGATGGAATATAGGATGCTTGCAGACTGAGATTGTGCTGTGAAGCTATATCCCAAGTTAACATGGCTATCCTGCAAAGGGGGTAATGACCTGGTTTCTCCTTGCTTGTTGATGTACCAAATGACTGTGGTATTATCTGTAACAACTTGAAGAGGTCCTGGGGACCAAAGCTAATTCAGACAGTCGAGTGACTTGATCAGAACAAGCATTTCTTTTATATTAATGTGCTTGCATCTGTCCCAGGTGTTCCACATATCATGCACTTTTATCCCTCCCAAAACTGCTCCCCAAACAAAGTCTGAAGTGCCTGTGGAGACTGACTGCTTTGGAACATGGAGAGAGAAGGGGAGACCTGGATTTAAGAAAATCTCTTGTCTCCATCAAGTGATTTCTTGTCAGAAAACCCCAAATCTGGGATTTGAAAAGGCAAAGGTTATTGGTGCCGAGACAAAAAAAAAACTTCAGATGCCACTCTATGTGTCTCATATGGAGTCTTGCCAGCCATATCATGTGAGTTATAGAACCCATGAGACACAAAATCCTGGAATATTCCCTCACAGTGACCAAAGTCTGACTGAAAAATTCTAAAATAAGTCTAGATATAGATCTATTTTTTTCCTGTGGAAGAAAAGCTCTTTGAACTGTGGTGTCTAGTTGACATCCCAGTAACACAATCCTATGAGAAAGTGCCAAGAAAGACTTTTAAATGTTTTTTTTCTTTGGAATCTGATATCTCTCACCCAAGAAGAAGATCCATGACACTTTGAAAAAGGCTCCACAAAGATAAGCAAGTCATCCAAATATGGAAAAATGTAGCTAGCCTGTAGTCTGCAATATGCTATATAACTGGATCTAGACACTTTGAGAACACACTTGGCGCACTGAATAAGTCCAAAGAGGAAAGCAGTGAACTGATAATGTGATATAGATATACAAAACCTTAAGAAATGCTTGAAATCTGTATGAATATGGATGTGACAATAAGCATCTTTTATACCTAGTATTACCAGGAAACTTGAACGAGGAAGAAAAAGTAACAGGTTGTGAAGTGACATCATTTTGGATTTGAATACTATCACAAACTGGTTTAGGAAAGAAATATCTAGAACTGTTCTTTAAACATTTTCTTTTTTGGCACTAAAAGCATTCTTGAATAAAACCATTTTCCCACCTGGGAAGGGGAAACTGGTTCTTTCACTCTCTGGGACAGCATGTGATGAAGGACAGGTGGAAATAAACAGTCTGGTCTGGAGGATGAGGAATTACCCCTTGGAAAGGAGGACTTTCCTTCCACTGACATATGTAACTATGATAAATGATCTTCAGAAACCATTTGTCTGAAATATTTGTTGCCAAAGAGAAAAGTGGAGATTCAGACTTTCTGGAAGACAAAAGTGGGTGTCAGAGTGGAAGGGGAAACACAGACTCTTAAACAGTCATTCTGACTATTGTACTTCCCTTGGTTTTGGGAGTTTCCAGAATTCTTCTTTGAAGCATCTTGCCATTTTTTCCTAAACATCTGTTTACCTGTATTTTGTTGAGACTGTTTATTTTGTTTCTTAGCAAAAGTGGATGAAGAGTTAAAGAATTTTGAAAAAGGACGGCTAAAAATTTTTAGAGATCCGCTTACTATTTTCATCACACTTTTTCTGAAGCAGAGGGGCCAAAAACTAAATCTCTATCCAAAGGAGAATTTATATTCTTATTTTTAACATCATCTGAGAGGTTCTAAGAATGCTGCCATGCAAACCTCCTCAAAACAGTAGCATACCTCTCAACTATCCAGATGTTCGCATAAAAACACAATTCCTGTCATCCTAGTAACCTTCTAAGTTTATAAGAGCAATAATTAAAATCTGCCCCTGTTTTGGGGGCTTTGTCCCCCATTATTTTGGGCTTTGTCCAGATTTCTTGCATTAAGAGGTTGGGAGGTATAGTACCAATGGCCACACCCCTTGAAGAATTTTCAACATAGTCATGCTCACACAATGTATACAATGAGCAGTGAGCTGAAAAATAGAAGAAATTAAATTATTTAAAGCACATTTTACCTCACAAGAAGAAATTGCAGATGAAACATTCCTCATACTTTTATAATTGGTCAAGACAAATCTTAACATATGCGCTTGACAATTGAAAAATCTCAGCATCAAAATAGCAGAAGCATAATACTTTTTTCCCATACTTAACAATCTTCCCATCTGTATCAGAAAGTGTAGGATTAGAGTTAAATAAATGTTTAGCAGCAGGATTAACTAAAGCTACAGCTGCTGGGCCAGGTTTGGGAAGACTGTATTAAAATGTAAAAGACTGAGGAACTTTATATATCCTATCTGCCTGTTTAGGAGCAGATGGATGACTGTTTGGAAAATTGCAGGCAGTAACACACACATTCTCCAAGGCAGATAAAATTTGGGGAATGGGTGTAGTGTCTATTCCTTCTGTAACATAATAGTTTCTGAGGGAATGAGAACCCTCAGTGTTCTCCCAATGCAAACACTGGCACATTCTAGAAATAGGCTCAGGAAAATAAACCACAGCGCAACCAAGTGAAGCAAGCAAAGTACAAAACCACCATAAAAAGCAGGACCAACACGAACAGATGCAGAGAAGGAATTTATTCTGGTACCTCGGCTTCCACAGCCTTCAACGGAATAATCATTCACAACTAACTGCATCATTTTATATGTATTTACATAATTGATTAATTATTTAATTATTTAATTATACTAGTTTATAGAAGACACCATGAAATGAAATGAAAGAGCCATATGTAGAGGAAAGGGCACAAACCAAAACAATACACACACATTTTCTAAAGTGCTTTAAGGAAAAAAACAACTTAGACATATTACTACATATAGATAAATAATTTAAATAGTTAAATTATTTTCTAAATTCAAACCTTTAGGTTTTAAAGTGCCAAAGTTAAGGATAAACATACTTTCCAACTTTAATAATTTATATAGGAAATTCCCATTAGTATAACTATCAGGTCTAGCCAAGGCACAAAAGAAGAATGAGTCCAGCTTACCATTATGTAACATATGAAAATGTTCGGAAACAGGACTTTCCATTCTCCTATTTCTGATGTCACCCATATGTTCCATGATTCTTAACTTTAGTTGGCGTTTAGTTTGTCCTATATAATATTTTGGTGGATTACACCCACAACCTATAATATAAACCACTCCACAAGATCTACAGTTAAAAGTATCCAGAGCTTGATATTTAATGCCATTAATGTAATTTCCTGTTAGGTTCCTGACATTTTGACAAATTCTACATTTTCCACACTTAAACATACCCTTTACTACTGAAATAACATTTTCCCTATTTAGTCTAATCTCAGATTTAAATTTTAATTTCTCTTTCAGGTTTGCATATCTACCGAATGAGAAACAGACCTTATTAGGAAATAAATGACCAATTTCATCATTTTGATGAACAAAAGGCCACAAAAAATCTACTATTTCTTTGAGAGAGGAAGAAAAAGGAGAATATTTACTAACATAAAAAATTCTATTCTCTTCATTTGTGACAAATGTATCTGTCCTTTGTTGATATAATAAATCTGTCCTTCTAGTAAAAGAGTCAAAATTTCGCACTCTATTACTGCTGTTCTTTACTGAAGTTTCCGAATAGCCCCTCTCCAAAAGTCTATTTGTGACCATCCTAAATTCAAAATCTAGCAATTTAGTTTCAGAGGTATGTTCAAACGTGCGTTTGAATTCGCCATAGGGTAAAGCTTCAATCAAATGTCTTGGATGTGCACTAGTGGCATGAAGGAAATTGTTAGTTGCAGTAATTTTTCTATAGGGTACCAGAATAAATTCCTTCTCTGCATCTGTTCGTGTTGGTCCTGCTTTTTATGGTGGTTTTGTACTCAGGAAAATAAACCCTCACAGGGAGAATCAGAAACTGAGCAGTCCTGAGGGAATAAAACTATATCTGTTCCTTCATCCTCCTGTTCCGATTCCAAATCTTGACTCTCTGCAGGAAAAGAGGTATTCCATTTCTATGCCAAAAAATACCTTACAAGAAGGATCAGCAGCCTGAATTAAACTCTGAGGCACACCCAGTAAACTACTGCTGTCTGAGGAAATTTGAGGAGTAGATTAATGCTTAGTTTTCTGCTTCTCTTTGACAGGAAAATGGGGCCAATAGGATTATTAGTGTCAGCAGTAGCTTTACTAGGGATGGGCACAACATTCTGACAAAACAAAGAAAGCCTTTTCTATTCCCTCTCCCAGGACTGACAAGAGTGGCTCTCCCTTGCCCACTCAGGGGACCCCAACAGCCACAGGGGAAGTGGCTAACCCCAGTCCCTAGCAGTTGTAATTGCTACTCCAGAGAGATTCTGGGTAAAAGATGAGTGGTGTGAGGTGCAAAAAAATAGCTACAGCAGAGTCAATTACCTGTGAATAAGGCAAACTTGATAGCATGTTGTGGTGGCAAAGGCTGTTTGCTTAACTTTTTTATTTTTGTGGCTGGAAAAAAGACTGACCACGGACCCGACAGTTTGTTCCATCCTCAGGCTGAAAATAGTGTCTTTCCTGGGAAAACAAACATGAAATGTCAGTAAAAATAGTCATCAAAAGTCACTTTTTTCCCAGGCAAACACACTAAAAAGCACTTTAAATCCCCGCGCCAGCCCACCAAAGTATAAAACCACAATTTCACCACAGAAAAAAATGACAGAAAAAGAGCCCTTCTGTTTGAAAGTATAGTCTCATGACAATACATTACAACATAAACTCCTAGCTTTAAAATTCCTGAAAAGGAAGGTACAAATAATCAAAATTATTAAATAGAAGTCTTTTCCCCCAAATATAACATATCTTCCCAACAAAGGAACATTATATGCTGGCAATCGATCCTCAAAAGCCTCAGAGGGGCGTACTCTTTAGCAGTAAAGCTCTGGAGGGCTTGTTTAGTCAGCTGCACTTGAGCTGCCTGATATCTTGGCCATGTGGAAGGTGCCCTGAAGCTTTGGGAGGTGTCCAGTTGTTATATCCCTGGCAGGATATAACCCATATAGCTAAGGCTACTGTAGCAGTGATCAATATGATGAACATATCTCTGAACATTGTAGCAAAAGAAACAGACAAAGCTGTTCCAGCTGTCCAGCACTATTCAGCACATCCTAATTTCATTACAGAGATGATGGCTGTAGTCGTACTAGTACTACAGGTGTTCTAGTAAAACATAATACTAATGCCAGAGCTGAGCCATAAGATAAAGCTCTTAGTTTACTACTATCACCCTTGACTAATGAAGAAAAAGATAAGACTGCAGCTACGAGAAGTGGAAACTAGGCTCCATCACAGGATAAGTTTGATCACTTTCCATGACAGAGTGAGGAGTTCAGCTAACTGGTAGGCTCTCAGAGTACAGTCTCTGCTCCTCACTATTGAGACACAGCTTGGTCACCACATGAGGATATCCCTTGTTTGCCTTCCATGGGGAGATGATAAATCAACAAGCAAAGAAAGTAGTATTGATGGAACTGAATTCATTCTCAAGTCTTAGTGAGTACCTTCATGAGGTGGACCCTGTTTTTCACAAAATCTCACCAAGATAACACTGATATATAGATTGTATTTTATATAGCATATATCATGGAAAGAAGTAGGTCAAAAATTAAAAAAGATAGCTGGGTGCACAAGACCCAGGATAAAAAAGTGCCCAATCCTGGAAGGCACGCCTGTGCCAGGACTGGAAAAAATGATAGTGTAAAATCCTCAAGATACAGAAACATTCCTGCAATGGGGCTAGGCCAGGCCTAAGGGGAGGATGGCCCCCTGTTGTAGAAGGAAGTAGCAGTCCACAAAAATCACAAAAACTGATAGACCAAAGAAAGAGCTATAAAGATTATAGAATAGACTATTGAGGTAAGAAAGAAATTGTGTATTGTTACCATTATGCAAGAAGCCCAGAATTTTAAGACAGAAGATATACAAAATGATTAGGAGAGAAATTAAAGGAAAGAAAAATACTTGCACAAGAAAAACTGATAGAAGCTTAAAATAAAAAAATGTATTCATTAATACAACAGATTTATGAAAATCATTATCTAGACTAAGAAACTTTGGGACACTTGGAAAAATAGTGGCTGAGGAAGTACGAAAATATAACAAACAAAATCTAGAGATTTTTGAAAGGAATAAAAAAGAAATACGGACATGGGAAAGAAAGAGAGATTTGATATGGTGAAATATTTAGGCAAAGGTGAACACAAAATTAATCAATACAAAAAAGCAGCCAAAATATTCAAAGAAAAATACAGGCAAAGGCATCCAGATATGGAAAATTAAACAATACAAAAACAAGATAACAAAGAGGGAATGTAGAACAGAAGATTAGTAAAGTAGAAGTTAAAAAAAAAAAAAAAGTTGAACTTATGGAATACCTGCAAAGTGAACGATTTAGTGTAGAAAGTCTAACACAGGTTATATCACAGCATGATGGAAAAATAGCTCCTCCAAGTAAGGAGAAACAGGAAAAGCAGAAGACATCTGAAGAAAATATATGGACATGGGAAAGAGAAAGAGATATAAAATGGTACAATATTTATGCAAAGGAGAAAGCAAAACCAATCAGTACAAAAAGAGCAGCATCAAAGATATTTGAAGAGAAATACAGGCAAAGGCATCCAGATATGGAATTTGCAATATAAAAAATAAGAAAACAAAGAGGAAAAGTAGACAAGAGGATTAGTAATGGAGGTTAAAGAAACAGACAGTGAGGCTATGAATTACCTGCAAAGTGAAGGATTTAGTGTAGAAAATCTAACATTGATAAAATCACAGCAGGACAGAGCAATGGATTCCCAAATTAAGGAGAAAGCTGGTGCGGGAAAGTAGGAAATGTGATCAGTTGTTATTTGAGGATACTTTGGAGTCTTTCTTAGAAATCAGTGCAAAAGTTCAGTTAGAGTTACACAGCAAGGGAAGGAATAGGAAACTGTTGCAACCTTGACACAGAATGCTGTGGCGTGATAGGCCAGTGAGTTCCCATATGAAAGAGCAATGGATGACATAGGATAAAACTGAAGAGAATGTGGCATAGGAAGATGCTGTGGTACTTAATGCCCATAGGAAATGGAGAACAAAGAACATGCCCTCATTTTAGAAGAAAATGATCTAAGAGAAGAGTTGCTTGATTTAATACATATGGAAAGACATGTTAAGCTCCATGAAAGAAATAGATTACAGAAAATTAATAAAACCCAAAAAGGTAGACGTCTGATAAAACAAATGAGCACAGTAATTAGAAGTGTTCATAGAGATTCATGCAATATAACAGAAGTAAATAGGATATATTGCTGCAAAGCTAAATTAATAACAGATAAATTCTTACCACAAAACCACAGGGCAGTAAGGGAAGGAAGGGGGAAAAATCAAATGCCATCACGGAAGTATTAAACAGAAAAAAATATTAAGCAATTAAGATAAAAGGTGTCACAGAAGAGTATACAAGAGGGAACAAATT
Organism: Protopterus annectens; assembly: GCF_019279795.1. NCBI lineage: Eukaryota > Metazoa > Chordata > Ceratodontiformes > Protopteridae > Protopterus > Protopterus annectens. The sequence goes on from NC_056725.1 coordinate 1,908,523,690, forward strand.
TAAAAAAATACTCAGAAAGATAGACGTGACAAAAGCAATGTACTGTATCAAAATAGATCAGGATCTAGCAAGCAGTATCAGAAATAATATATTAAAAATATCAGCACAGGCAGGAAAAACTTAGAAGATATGCAGAAAAATATAAAGAAAAGGTACAAAATATCCCAAAAAAAGTTTTATAGAGAATTGGGAAACAATGCTTACTGTACTTATTTCCTTGTTCCACTTGAATGAAAGTTACTGTTTGTCATTTTTGCATTTAAGTTACCTGTAGCACATTGCATTTAAGTTACCTGGCACTTGCTCACTAAAGCAAATATATCAGTCAGCACTAAAAAATTAAAAGCACTACAACCTCACAAACTCCCCTTGAGTACCTTGTTCCCCACTGGCCCTTTTTTTTCAATTATAAAGGAATTCCCAATACTATTCTAGCATGTCCAAAGGTCAGTTGTCAATCCCCACTCCGGTCCAGCTGGTGAATCTGGGAATCTTGAGGCAATGTTACAACTGCCTCATGTACACAGACAACCCTCTCCTCCTCCCAACAAATTCCAACACATGTGAGAGATGCAACCATATAGCCAAACTGGAGGCTAAGCTCTCTCAACTCAGTACTGGCGAAACCAGTCAAGAGGAGAAGGAAACCACACTCACTACAATTCCAGTCTCTCATAGACCTACCACGACAGCAAACCAAACACATAAACACACAAAAACATACTCTGAGGCTCTAAATAAAAATCTGCCTAAGCAGCAGAGACCTCCAAAGCAGACACCCAAGCAACCGCTACCCCAAAACAAAACATGTGCAACACATAGCTCACAAAGCCAGTGTCCCAAACAGTCACAGGCCCTAAGGCTAAACAACACACCTGATACACTTGTAATAGGTGACTCTATCGTCAGGCACACTGATGTCCCGCTCACCAGGCTGAACAAGGAGAAGGTCACGGTGAGCTGCCTGTCGGGCGCTAGGATCTGCCACATAACACAAGCACTCAGGTCACTCCAAGGCAAGCACAAATATGACTCAGTCATTGTTCATGCTGGTGTGAATGATCTGAGACTTACCTCCCTGGACTACATGAAAAGAGACATAGAGGAGATCTGAGCATGTAGCCCAGGCCGGTATGACCCTGACCTTGAGTAGCATCTTACCCTCACCAAGAATGTTACCACAATATGAAGACAAGATGATCAATTTCAACAATTGGCTTAAGCATTGGTGTCATTCAAAGGGAATCCAATGCCTGTCAGCCTGGGATGACATGCTTGACAAGCCACGATGCTTCGCTAGGGACGGCTTGCACCTATCACCCCTGGGCTTTCGGATATTGGCAAAGGCTCTTGCTACCCCCATAGTGCCTTTTTTAGGCAAGGCTCAAAAGACAAACCCACCTCCATAGGTATCACAAGGGATAAGAAACTAAGAGTAGTGCTACTCAACGCCAGAAGTCTAAACCTCAAGATGCATGTACTCGAAACTCTCCTTAGCATGGAGAACATCGATATCTGTGCAGTAACAGAAACCTGGTTCAAGGCTCCCAAGAGCACCCCAGCACTACCAGGTTATACCTCATACCATGCTTTTCAGCCCCAAAACTTGGACCGAACCACAAAAGGAGGGGGAGTATCAATATTCGTCAAGGATACCCACACCTCCAGGTTGGTGGCACAGCACAAAGCATCAGAGACTATCCATGTGCAACTAACAGTGGGTAAAACTGCCTTCCAGTTTATAGCCTGCTACAGACCACGCTCCCAAACCCAGGAACTCCACTCGGCCTTCCTGAGAACACTGGAAAATATGAAGGTCTCTCCAAACACCATTATATTGGGCGACTTCAACTACCCAAACATAGACTGGGAGCATTACTCTAGCTCCAACACCCTAGCCCAAAGGTTCCTAGAATTTATAAACTCAAATGCTATGGAACAACTTGTTACCACTCCCACAAGAGGGGAAACATACTGGACCTGATCATCACCAACATGGGGACTCTATGCTCCAGACCAGAAGTGTATCCCTCACTGGTAAGATCAGACCATAAACTAATCTCACTGGATATTCACATCCCAACCCCATCCCCTGCCCAGAAAACCACAGTGAAAAACTTCTCTAAAGCAAATTTCACACTCCTCAAAACCGAGGTGGAATCCTTCAAAGCCCCCAGGCCTGTGGAAAATATGGCCCAGACCGCAGAATCCTTTATAAACACATTCTATGAACACCTTCAGGAATGCATGGATCATGCAATCAAAAATAAAACCAAGACCCAATCCTACAAAGGCAGACGTCCTGTCTGGTGGACCCCAGCCATAAACAAACTATACAATAGAAGGAGGAAGCTACTGCATGATAGAGCAAAATCCCAAAAAGGGAAGGCATCTCTGATCAGTATTAGCAAAAAACTATGGGCACTCATAAAATCGTCTAAGGCCAGCTTTGAGAGAAAAATTGCACAGGACACTAAGGATAATCACAAGGCTTTTTTTAGTTATGTTAGGAACCTGGGTAGGAATTCCCAGATATGCTCAGAATTAGTCCAAAATGACAAAAAATACACCAAACTCACAGACATTGCCAACATCCTAGCTGACAGGTTCAGCGCAAACTTCTCCTCACCTCCCCACCAAAAGGGCAAATATCTATCCCAGCAGAGTGATGCCCCCCCTGACATCTCAGATGCTCAGGTAAGAGCCAACCTCTCCAAAGCAAAAAACACAGCATCAATGGGACCAGACGGTGTTCCAGGCTGCGTCCTACATGAACTCCAAGAAGAGCTAAACCCAAACATAAAACTACTGTTCAATCTCAGCCTTACTACAGGATATGTACCCAAAGAGTGGTGTACAGCAACGGTGGTCCCTCTCCACAAAGGTGGTGCCTCAACGGATCCTGGAAATTATCGCCCCATAAACCTGACTAGCTTGGTCTGCAAAGCTATGGAAAGGATCATCATGGACCTTATAAATAAAGATATTGGGGACCTACAGACACTGGATCCTACCCAGTTCGGCTTTGTTAAGGGCAGATCCTGCCTCTTAAACCTGGTCGATTTCTTTGAAACAGTCACCAAGGCCATTGACAATGGGAAGATGGTCCACACAGCCTACCTGGACCTCACAAAAGCCTTCGATACAATACCCCACTCGGGCATTATAGATAAGCTCACCAGCTTAAATATAAACCCCTATGTCACTAGATGGGTTGCAAACTGGCTCAAGGACAGAACCCACATGGTTAGAATTGCTGGAGCCACGTCAGACTCCAAACCAGTTACAAGTGGCATCCCACAAGGCTCAGTCCTGGGACCTCTCTTGTTCGGTATATATTTCTCAGAGGTACAGGCCAACATGGAAAGACTGTGGCTGACCACATTCACAGATGACTGCAAACTGGGAGCCATAATCGACTCTCCAGCCGACAGAAGCATCCTCCATAAGGGCCTCATAGAAACAGACAACTGGTGCCAGAGCCATGGCCTCAAGCTAAATGCCAAAAAGTGTATAGTCATCCCTTTTGGCAAAAACAAAGTGCCCACAAATTACCACATAAGTGGTAATCCATTAAGTACGGAAGAAGTAATTAGGGACCTGGGGACCCAAGTTGATAGCAATCTCTCATTTGACAACCACGTGGCCAAAGTGGTTAGAAAAACATTTTATATAGCCCACCTAATCATCTAGATCAGGGGAGGTCATCGTGCCTCTTTACTCATCCTTCATCAGGCCCATAATTGAGTATAATGCCCCTTTTGGGATGTACCTTACCAGACACCTGCAGCAACTGGAAAGACCCCAAAAGTACCTCACCAAGAGGATCAAGGGGCTCAAACAGATGCCATATGCTGCCCGGTTAAAGAAACTCCAGCTCTACTCAGTGGCATACCGCCTGCTCAGAGGCAATCTGTGCCTGACATATAAAGCCATGTCCAACCCGGAATTAATGGACATGCTGCACCTCAGAAAATCTAAATCCCATCGAGCTACGTGCTCGAGAGACTTGAACCTCAGCAATGAAATAAATAGGCATGCTGGAGGGACAGATTCATAACCCAGAGGCTCCCTTCACTCTGGAATAAAATCCCAGTCCAGGTTAGGCAGAGTCCCTCGTTGACTCTCTTCAACAGGAATCTTGATGAGTGGATGGGGGATCATAGATTTACCCCGGGTATCACTTCTGTGTCACTGTTAGACAGAGGCACAGTATACTAACCTCGAAAAAGGGCATAGCAAAATTAATTTTAAAATGGGTGGCGAAAGCCAAACTCACTCTGGCTAGGCTTATAAATGCCCTAAGGCAGATAGCCTAGTATGGACCTATGAACCTATGAACTGATGAAAAAGGAATTGAAACAGCACCAGAACAAGAACAAATAGATACATTTTGGAGAAGTCTGTATGAAGATCATATGGAACTTAACAAAGATGCTAAATGGATAGAAGAAGTAAAAGAGAGAATAAGAAGTTCAAATATACATTATATGAAATGGGATGAAGTAATGGCCAGAGAGATTGAAACAAAATTAAGTATAAAAAAGACCTACCAGAAACTTGGACTTCTCTTTCATAATCAAAAATTTCTGTCATCCTCCTCCAAACTCTCCCTCATTCAGGCCCTACACCTACCCTGCCTTCTTATGCTACCCCTGTCCTTACTCATGTTCAAACATCTCTCATCACTAAACTAGAGCAAACCTATAACAAAATTGCCAGATTTGCCACCAACCTTCCTTACAAATCTCACCACTGTCTTGCCCTTAAGTCACTCCACTGGCCAGAATTCTCCAAACAGCTACTTATACCCCAGCTACATAGTCCTCACTCTATCCTATATGAACCCTCATCCTGTCCCTCCATCTCCAATTTATTCTCCTCTATAACCCCCCTCGTCACCTTAGTACTGCTAATAAACACCTCCTTCAGTTATACATACCCAACAAAAACTTTGGTAAGACCCTTTACAAATACTCTGTAGCCTATGCTTGGAACTCACTCCCTCTCAACATAAGAAGCATACAGCATAAATACCTCTTTCAGAAAGCACTCAAACTTTCTCTCCTGAAGACTTGGTCATGGCCTTGTCACACCCCCACTTGATCTAGTCTCCTCCCTTCCCATCTGATCTGCTTTTCCCTATCAGCTTTCTCCTTGTACTTGCTCTACAACCTGTACTCATACTGTACTCCTTTGTGTGATATTCCCGAAACATTTTAATTGTTCTTTGGTCTATGCTGTATACTGTTCCCAAATTTTGGAAATTATACTTGCTAACTGTTACTTTACCTATGCATTGTACCACTGTGCACAAAATTTTGACTTGCGCTATATTTCTGTGACCCTACTTTAATATTTTGTAAATATCATAATTGTATTATTTCTGGAGCTTTTCTCCTCGGTTCTCCACTGAAAATGGGCCCCTGGCTCAGCTGGACTAACCCGGTTAACAAATGTCAATCAATAAATAAATAAATAAAATTAAGAAACGTTCCTGATTGGAAAACCTCAGGCCAGATGCAGTACCAAACTCCTGGCTAAAAGTATTAACATCTTTACATGAAGATGGGTTGGGAGGGGTTGGGAGGGTGGCCTAATGGTTAAGTTGTTTGCCTTACAAACACAAGGTGCATGGTTTGAGTCTCACAAGAGATAATTGGTTAGGCTTAAAATGGCTCGCAAGGGCAGTTAGCTTAGTACTAACCTATGAACCTATGAAGATTTAGCCATGAGTAAGAACTATTTGCATGCAAACCCCGAACAGACACCAACCTGGTTAACAACAGGAAAAGCAATGCTCCTACTTAAATGTGAACCTGCAAGCTATCCTAAAAACTATCGACCAGTAACTTGCCTTCCAATGACATATAAACTATACACTGGAATTGATACCAACAGAATTTACAGTCATTTAAAAAACCTCAATCATGGCAATAGGACAAAAGGGCAACAAAAAGTCATGGAACAAAGGATCATTTATTGTTAAATAAAGTCATAATGGAAAACTGTAAAAAGAGGAAGAATCTAAGTATGGCGTGGATAGACTATAAAACGTATTTGACATTATTCCACATTCATGGATAAAAGAGTGCTTAAAAATGTATACGATACACCTTATACTCTGATTGATTACATTACAGTAACCAAGAAACAGTGGCAAACCACTTTGCAGTTAAGCCATGATAAAGGACAAATTATTATTCCAGGGATAAAAATTCAAAGCGGGGTATTCCAGGCTGTGTCTTTGTCACCGCTGCTCTTTTTTCTTGCCTTTAACTAATTAAGCTGTCTACTTAACAGATTAGGTCATGGCTACAATTTTCCCAGAATACAGCAACGTGTAAAGACTTCTCATCTTCATTTTATAGATGATTTAAAGCTGTATAGTTTGTCAGATGAGAAACTGAAAGCACAATTGCAAGTGGTCAAAACTTTTTCAGATGATATAAGAATGTCATTTGGTCTTGATAAATGTGCAAAAGCAACCTTTAAAGCAGGAAAGTTGCAGCACCAAGAGACTATCAGTCTGGGACAGAAATGTGATATAAAAGAACTTGAGTGAGAGGGAGTGTATAAATATTTGGGACTTGATAAAGGATCAACAGTAAAACATGAACAAATATGAATAAAACTTAGTAAGGAATATTCCAGAAGACTGAAATTAATATTGACAACAAAACTGACCTCTAGCACAAAATCCAAGCTATAAACCAATTTGGTCTTCCTGTCCTAATTTACAGTTTTGGAGTGATTGGCCCCAAAAGGTGTTGTATAGGCTAGACAGGAAAACAAAAAAAGATGCTTCAGATTCATCAAATGATTTATAAAAATCAGTGTATACCAAAACTATATATTCCGCATTTTGAAGGCGGTATGGGCCTCCTTGAAATTGATTACATGTATTGATCTGCAGTCATGGGACTGCATACATATTTGCTGACCTCACAAAAACCTAATGTAATGAAAGTTTTGAAACATGAAAAGAATTATTCTAAGATGACTTCCCTGATTAGTTTAGCAGAAGCATATTCAAGCAGGAATGGAACTCAAACCAGAAGTAGATAAAAATCAGGCAGCAACTGAATGTGCCAAAAATCAAATGAAAGAATATAAGGTGAAGGATCACAAAAGAAGACAAGAAATGTGGAAAATGTTGCAAGTACAGAAACCCCCGGAACAACCTCATGTTGATCAGGATCAAATGCAGGAATGGTTAAGGAGAGGTGAGTTTATACCAAAAGATAAAAGGTTAATATTGACAGCCCAAGATAGTGGATTATGTACACAATGGTTTACAAATCCATTGAACATGTGGGAGAAGCAGACAAATGTATGTTTTGTAAAACAGAATTGGAAGAAGTCATACAGCTTGTTGGTGGTTGTGATAGACTAGTGGCAGAAGGACTGTCTACTGAAAGGCATAATAATGTGGCAAGACTGTTGCATTGGGGATTGTGCAAACATTATAATATTGCAACAGCTGTAAAACACTGGAAACATGAACCACAAAGCATTATAAAAAACGATGAAGTTTATATCACACAGGATCACCCAATACCAACAGTTCAAATAATAGATGCGAGAAAACCAGACACAGTAGCCAATGAAAAGAAGACAAAAGTAGCATTGATCATGAAAATTGCTACACCCATTGACTACAGTGTCTTAGGTACAGAGAGACAAAGTCATAAAATACCAGGATTTGCAGGCAGAAATGAGGGCAATTTGAAAGAAGAATAACCAGAAAGGTCCAATAGTAGTAGGAGTAATAGGTGTTATAAAAAAGAATTGACAATCATACTTAGATATGTTACCGATACATGCAACTCCATACAAATTGCAGAAGGAGTCCAAACTGGGCACATTGCAGGTGCTGTGGAGAGCACTTCTGGCTGACATCAAAGACTGAAACAATACTAATTTCATGAACTTTAATCACACTTTGACTTAGGAATGGGGTCCATTCCCATCATAGTATTAGAACCCAAAAGATGTGGAGAAATTAAAACTGAGAGGCAGCTTGGGCACCGCATGATGATAGCCTTTGTTTGCCTCCCATGGTAGGTATACTTGACACATCTTACTGGAAGAAGACCCAGGGGTAGACCTAGTCATGTTGGAGATATTATATATTTTGTCTTGCTTGATAAAACCTGGGGATCCCATGTAATGAGCTAGAGATCATTGCTCAGGTTAGTGAAATCTGGTCTTCCATGCTCAGCTTGCTATTACTGTGATCATCAACAAGGCAAGCAGATTACAAAATGATAATATCAGTGAGGATGAATAATGTGGTGTAGAAACATTTCATGCAAATCTCATTCTTATATTTTTGGATTTGACTATTAAAAAGATTACACATAATCATAACATTTTGCTCCCAGCTGCAGTTTGTGCAAACACCTAGATAGTCAATGGAATAACATATACATACACATTTTTTAGCTACCTGCAGCTAACCATCACCTGCTATCAGCTCCTCTACTCATTAATGGGGTCTACTGAACCCACCTGAGCCTCCTCAGGGCTATACTTGACTCACATCCTGGGTCAGTAAAGAAATTAAGGCTGCAGGTGCAGCATCATACTACTGACAGAGAGTGGGCTGTGACCCAACCGCCTCATGGCAGCCCTATAAGCTCTGCTATGTCTGCATTCAAAAGATGTATATGTGCTTCCACTCAGACACAACCTACCAACCAAGCAGTGCACATCTTCCAGTATGGAGTTCACCATGCTCTTAATATTGATATTGCAGTGAGCCTAGACTGCCTGCCTGCCCCAGGATGGGTGAGCTGTTGACAACACAACCCTAAGAGATGACCCAGTAATCAGGAACGTGGGGACACACATGGATAGTAATCTAACCTTTGATCATCATGTGTCTACAGTAGTGAGGAAATCATTCTATGCTGTGCAACATAGAAACAAAGGTATGGCATCTAGGTCCAAGGAAGTCATTGTTCCACTGTATTCAGCATTCATCAAACCTATCATTGAATACAATGACCCCTTTGGTATGTACCTAACCAGGCATATGCAGCAATTGGAACGTCCACAGGGGTTCTCACTAAAAGAAAATAGGGTGTAGCAACATGTTCTTTGCAAACTGTCTCAAGGCCCTATCCCTGTAATCTGTCTGCCACAGGCTCTTGAGGTTAGATCTATGCCTGGCATACAAGCCATTGTCAGACCCCACTGTGATGGACCTCCTGCATATCCACAGAACAAACAGCACCAGTATTACCCTTTCTAAAGACTTAAGCCTTGCCTGTGATATAAATAGGATCTATCGGAGAGACAGGTATATATCCCAGAGACTACCTCATTCACTGGACCAGGTTCCCCATCCATGTTCCTCCCTAATCCAAGTGTAACTTGGACTACTGGATGGGAAACAGGAAATTCATCCCTGGATTGGAACCTATGCATGTCTCTAATGGACACAGGCAGCCTGTAAATGATTCATTTCCCAGGGCCCTTCTTGTAAATATTTCACCTCCCAAGACAATTCTTACACTTATTAAGGGTACCAGAACTTGTCAGAGATTTGGGATGCATGGCTAGGCTTAAAAATGCCCTTGTGGTCATTAGCCTATTAAATGGCTATGAACCTATGAACCTATGTGTGCTTGTCCAGGTGTCTTTGCTTGCACATGTGAATGTGTCTTTGTCATTACAGAAAATGTATTCAGAGTTAGTAATTTTAGAAAGGTTTTATTTTCTTATTTAAAAATGCAGTTTACCAGTGACAATCACCACTCACAATCAAAAGATATTTCTCATAAGGACTTGTAGTTTCTATGCATTATTTCCTCTTTTCATGAGATGGAAAAAAAGAAATATAAATTACACAATTCTCATTAAAAAACGTGTGGTAGATGGTGGCAACATTTAATTTGAAGTATGAATCTAGTCTATTTTTCTACATAATCTGACTTACTTCTTCCAGCTGTTTTTAAACACATTTATTAACAGCCTACAGGCTGTTGAGGGGACAATGCATTGCCAGACCCCACTCTGATGGACCTCCTGCATATCCGTAAAATAAACAACATCTGAATTATCCATTCTAAAGGCTTAAACCTTGCCTGTGATATAAATAGGACCAGCTGGACAGAATGGTATGTATCTCAGAGACTACCCTTCTCTGGAATAGGTTCCCCATAAGTGTAACTTGGGCAATTGGATGGGGAGCAGGAAATTCATTCCTGATTTTGGTATTATGTCTCTAATGAACACAAGCCTGTAAATAGTTCACCTCCTAGGTCCCTGCTTGTAAATGTTTCATTTTCCAAGCCCCTGCTTACACTTATCATGGTTACCAGAACTTGTCAGACATTTGGGATGCATGGCTAGGCTTAAAAAGGCCCTTGTGGTTGTTAGCCTAGTAAACACATATGAACCTATGAACCTATAAAATAAAAACAATGTTAAAGTTCAGGAATACATCATCTTTTGAGAATTGTTTTTCTTTTCTTTCCTCTCATTCATGCATTTTCCTACACGTACCTATCATATTTAGAGACGTAAGGGAGATAGAGCCTATCCTAACAAGCAATGGGTGTAAGGCAGATAACCAACACTGGTATGTATGCCATTCTATTATAGCATGTCCACATGGACTCTCTCTCTCTCACACATACACACACACACACACACACACACACACACACACACACACACACACACACACACAATTGCGCACATACACTTTCCAAAGATTGCTGCACGGTTTCTCCTCCCATATGCAACTATATGCTATTAAAGCCATGGCTCCTTATATACCTTCTGTAGTCACTTCTATGAAGGATGGCAATGCCTAACTGAAACATTAGTATCAGTTAAAGGCCATTGTACTAACTGTTTTTGGAGTGTCCAAGGCATAATGAATATGAACCTTCACAAAGAAATCTCTAAGCTTCTTTTCAGTCACTCATCTACTTGTATTCCAATGCATTTGCATTCTCACTCTCACAATAGTAAATGACAGCGCTTTGTATCATTTACTCACTGCACCGGAACTACTACTTGATTTTCCAGTTTGTATCCTGACTACAGCATCTTCCCTGCAGAGACTGAATGTCCAGTCTCTGCCATCAAAGATTTTTGCCAGGCATTTAAGCCTCCTCTTGCACCTGTAGTATATGCCATAGGCAAATTGGCAATTATCCAAATCACCAGTAGGTGTGTGCCTTTATTTGAGAACATGTGTGACCCCCATGGTAATTTGGTATCCCATGTAGATCTAAAGTCTCCTCCTTGTGCACATTGAATACTACCAGAGGTTGTTTGTAGACCACAGCGACAAACTGTTTAAGCAGGTATTTGCAGAATGAATGAATGGATATTTAATAATGATCTGTACTCTGCATAGCCCATTAATTATTTCTGATTTAGACCAAGATGTATATCAATCATTTTGCGTGCATATCTGGTGGAACTGTTTGCTTTCTGTATTGAATGGAATGTTTATTAACCTTTCTCCTTCTCTTTGTGATCCCCTCTGACTTAGTTTTTTTCTTTAATTTATTAAGCTGTGAAGCTTTCAGACACAATTACCCTTTATAAAAAGCACTGAATAGTGAACACTTGGAACGCGGAATATAATTTGACCTAGAAGATGGAAGTTACAAAATATTATAGCAATAACCCACGCCTGGGTGTGGGTAATGCTAAATTTACCCACGGTTGGCGTGGTTTGGTCCCGAGGGCGAATCTCCGTTGCTTATTTTAAAACTGTCTCGCTATGTTAAACTCATTTAACATAGCGAACATAAAAAGCAACGGAGATCTTGCTTTCTCCGTTGCTTTTTTTTAAAACACTGTGTCGCTATGTTAAATGGGTTTAACATAGCGAGACAGCTTTAAAATAAGCAACGGAGATCTCCATTGCTTATTTTAAAGCTGTCTCGCTATGTTAAACCCATTTAACATAGCGAGACAGTGTTTTAAAAAATCGAGTTATACTAATGGAAAAAAGTCCGGGCGACCGGACCTTTTTCCATTAGTATAACTCGATTTACAACTTGCACGCTGGCCAATCAGCGTGCACGTTTTGGGGGGATCATGGTATAATACATGATTGTAAATAATGTCAAAAAATTGTTTAGCACTGATTCCCAGCTCTGTGACAAGCTAAAAACTCCTTTGTAATCACTGCACATAGCTGGAATCAGAAAAGACTGAATAGAATTTACAAGTGAAAAATAACTAAAAGAAGGTTTCTGCAGGGAGACAAGCCCTTTTGCGCCCACCACTGCCCTTTTACTTATATATAACAACTCAACGGTCATGGTATCTTGGAGAAAGGACAAATTCCTGAGATACTGCACTCTCAGTCTTCTAGGACAAAACTAGAAAGTCTCACAGTAGTGATCTCACATAAAACTATCCATCACATGTATCATGCAAAGAAGCCTTGTGCTCCTAATAGCCATGACAGTTTACTGTAAGTTTTTTTTTCCTACATACAAACTTTTCTGCTCCCTTTCTGTTTTACATTAACACTATAAAGTTATTGTAAATGTCATCCTGCAGTGCACCTCAGATTTTCACAGCAATTAAAGGAAGGTTGAAGTACATTGTCTGGCATTCTTATAATGAATATTGTAAACTGAAATGTAGATGTGCTGGAAGAAAGAGAGGCATGGCTCAAGTTTTAAAATGTATTTATCCATATACTGCACATTTTAAAAGTAACTCTACCTGCTTTCTTTCTGCCTGGCCATTCCATCCCGTTTGTCCCCTCCTTTCTCTGTAATGAGCCCATTGTCCAGAGTTATCTATGGCCCAGCCATTTTTCATTACATGAGCCAGGCTGAACAAGACTGGTAATTGTCACAAATGCAGTGGTGGTCAGACTTTTGGTGTATGTCTCACCATTCCAGCATGTGCCTATAAGTATCTGTGGGAAGCATGCAATGGGGATGTGATGTATTTTCTACACCTTCATGTGTGACATGCCACTTCCCCCTTGTAAATAGCACCTCCTCATAACCCCAGTCAACAGCAGTATTTCTAGCACTGAGAGTGTGTCTGAGTGAGTGAGGTAAACAGGTTGCATCTCATCATACAGAGGGTGGCCTAATGGTTAAGGTGTTTGCCTTACAAGCACAAGGTACAGGGTTTGAATCTCACAGGGGGTAATTGGCTAGGCTTAAAAAATGGCTCAAAAAGGGCAGTTAGCCTAGTACTAATCTATGAATCTATTCCTCTCCTCCCACATACTGTCTACAACTGGCACTTGAGATACTAATCTAACTCTGGTAGCCCAGGTCATTAAGGATATTAGATTATAATGTAAAATGACACACAGACTGATAGACAGATTGGCTATAATGTAAAAAGATAAGATACATAAGTAGATAGCTAGATAGACATATCTGTATATATTTTAAATGACTGAAATTTAAGATATTTTTACCATTTTTGAATATTCTATACACAGTCTCATGTCTAACACATCTAACTCCTGAGTTTAGGGAAAAATAAATGTGACACATTTTTACATAATATGTAATTAAGGCTGCTGAGGCATACATTAGCATTCTAAGCAGGTGGACAACACATTCCTAAATTGCAGTCTCTAAACTGCGGTTTACTGTTCATGAAATATTGCAATGAATTCTATCAGCGGTGTACATGTAATGGTCTTAACAGGGGCTTTTTGTGATGCCCTTAGGACTCATGAATCATTTCAGTACAAAAAAATATTATTCATCACTTCCATTTTTTCTCTCTTGAAATGCATATTCCATGATGAGAAAGGAAACTTTTTTAATCATTACTGAAAAGCATATTTATTTTGGCAGCATGACTACAAATGAAAATAAGAATCATTTTTTTGCAGATTTCCTGAAGGTTAACTGAATTTTCAGTGAAACAAGATATAGCATGCCACGAGTATAATTTTCCAGTTGCAGTGCTGAATAATAAAAAGGAAATCAATGAACAGACACGCAGAGCACAGCAGTGTACACTTTATAAATGTAATTCAGCTCACCAGATGATACAAATTTCAAAGTGACTAGCCACAACTCAGCATATGTCTTTGATGTCATAGTTTCTGATGAAGGCTTGATTTTCCCAGACGCTATACATTATTTTACTATGGGCGATGAGATAATCTTTGTACTGTGGAACAAGAGAACTTTGAGCTGTTGATGCCTCAGCCGTGATCATGCTAATGTAGGCTCACATCTGTGGAATGCAACATACATTATCACTAAGATTACATGTAGATTGTTAAAGACAAACCTGTTAATTGAAACAATGGAACTATCAGTAAAAGTCATATACAGTGGATAAAAAAAGTTTACACCCCCCCGTTAAAATGCCAGGTTTTTGTGATATAAAAAAATGAGACCGCAATAAATCATTTAAAAATTTTCCCACCTTTAATGTGACATATAATCTGTATAATTCAATTGAAAAACAAACAAATATGTTAGGGGAAAAAAATATAAAAAATAAAAAATGTACAATAAGCTGGTTGCATAAGTGTGCACACCCTTAAACTAATACTTTGTTGAAGCACCTTTTATTACCCCAAATAAAGTTCAGCTGTACTAGTAGGATTTTCCTGACATTTACTCAGTTGCCTGCTACAGCAAAAGCCATGGTTCTCAGACAGCTTACAAAACTTCAAAGAGATCTCATTGTTGAAAGGTATCAGTCAGGAGAAGGGTACAAAAAAAAAATATCCACAGCATTGGATATACCATGGAACACAATGAAGACAGTTATCAAAAAGTGGAGAAAATATGGGACAACAGTGATGTTGCAAAGAACTGGACGTCCCTCCAAAATTGATGAAAAGACAAGACAAAAAATGGTCAAAGAGGCTGCCAGCAGACCTACAGCAACACTGAAGGAGCTACAGGAATTTCTGGCAAGTACTTATTGTGTACTATGTGTGACAACAATCTCCCGTATTCTTCATATGTCTGGGCTATGGGGTAGGGTTGCAAAACAAAAGCCTTTTATTACACAGAAAAACATCCAGGCCCAGCTAAAATTTGCAATGCAATACATCGTCTCCCAAAAACATGTGGGAAAATGTGTTATGGTCTGTTGAGACCAAGGTTGAACTTTTTGGACACAATTCCAAAAGGTATGTTTGGCGCAAAAACAACACTTTGCATCACCAAATGAACACCATCTCCATGGTGAAGCATGGTGGTGGCAGTATCATGCTTTGGGGTTGCTGTTCTTCAGCTGGAACGGGGCTTTAGTCAAGGTGGAGGGAATTATGAACATTTCCAAATACCAGTCACTTTTGGCTGAAAACCTTCAGGCATCTACTAGAAAGCTGGAGATGAAGAGGAATTTCACCTTTCAACACTACAACGACCCCAAGCATACATCCATATCAACAAAAGAATTGCTTCCCCAGAAGAAAATTAAAGTTTTGGAATGGACCAGCCAGAGCACAGACCTAAATCCAATAGACAATCTGTGGTGACCTGAAGAACAGATTTGGATTGCTTTTGCAAGAAAGAGTGGGCAAATATCACCACGTCAAAATGTGCCATGCTGATGGACTCCTTCCCAAGAAGACTGAATGCTGTAATTAAATCAAATTGTGCTTCAACAAAGTATTTCTTTAAGGGTGTGCACACTTATGCAACCAGCTTATTGTACATTTTTTTTTTTTTATATTTTTTCCACTAACAAATTTGTTTATTCTTCAATTGAATTGTTCAGGTTATAGGTCACATTAAAGGTGGGAAAAGTTTTGAAATTATTTATTGTGGTCTCATTTTTTTATATCACAAAAACCTGGCATTTTAACAGGGGTGTGCACACATTTTATATCCATTGTATGTACTGTAGTTTATTAGGTCTGACTATTAATACAATCTTTGGTTAAGTACTTTTTTCAATTCCATTAGACCACACCCTTGAAAATTGATGTCAAGCGGTGCAGCAGATAGTGTTGTCACCTCACTGTAAGAGGTTCCCTAGTTCAATTCTTGGCTGGGGTACCCTCTGTGTGGAGTCTGCATGTCATCACTGTGTTTGTGTAGGTTTCCTCTGGGTGTCCCAGTTTCCTCCCACATTCCAAAGACATGCAGAAGGCAGACTGGACACTTTAAATTGGGCATAGGTGTGAGTGAGTGTGGTATGGAAGAATAACCAAGGTAGGGCTAACCTCCTGGTGGTGTAAACCTTGGCTCTAGATAATTGTAACTGCTGTGCTGGCACCCTAATCCCATGTGAAAAAGGGAAAACTAGGACGTTGATGGAATAAGGATATGGGACTCTATATGTGAACAATGAACATTCCCTGGATCACCATATATCCATTACTGTAAGGGCAGAACAAGGATATGTTAGAACATTTACATGTTCCCCCTTTCCATGAATGACAAAGGTGTTAAATCAGGGGGTAGGGGCAAAATATGGTTTTACCCACCCATTTATTCAAATGACATCAGAATAGAGTAGGAGAAGTACTTTGCTTTATGTGGAGTGGAAGATGGTTCCACAGAAGCAGAATTCTCTGTAAAAAATACCCATCCTTCCAGCGTGTTCTTTTTATGTTACAGAAGAGATTGAGACTCTTTGAGTTGGTGTTTATGTCACCACTGGACTTGCAAACCTCTCAGCCTCTTAGCCCAAGAGACCCAAAAATAGGGGCAGATTTTAAATATTGCTCTTATATACTTAGAAAGTTGCTAGAATAACATGATTTATATTGGCATGCATTTTCTGAAGGATATGAAGTCCCAAAAATAGGGGCAGAATTTAAATATTGCTCTTATATACTGCAGCAGAGAGCAAAAGAGTAACTTTTTCCTGATTTAAGTATTTTTTTCTGGCTTTTTGATTATTTACTGCTTAGCGACTGCATTTTCACCTGTTTATACAGCTCTGCATTCTATTTAAACTGTTTTTGTGTTGATTAACTGTTTTGCACTTTTAGAAAAGTTATTTGTTGTTTAATTTTACATGTAGGCTAACACACTCAAGTGCGCTAGTCGTTTAAAAGCATTTATAGCATTTACTGTCTGTTTTTCATCTGTTTTCTGCAAAAAAAAAAAAAAAAAATCTTGTTTTCCCACTTTACTGAACTAGAATAGTCCAGTCTTCAGAGTTTGCTGATCTCTGGGCTTTGGCTTGGTTCCTGTGCTATTCCATATCCTTATTTGGATAAAGGGAAGCTTCTTTGTTCACCAGTGGGAGTGGGGAGCACTGAGCAGCCTATTTAGCCCTAGAGCAGTGGTTCCAGCCAGAAG
Organism: Protopterus annectens; assembly: GCF_019279795.1. Lineage (NCBI taxonomy): Eukaryota > Metazoa > Chordata > Ceratodontiformes > Protopteridae > Protopterus > Protopterus annectens. The sequence continues at coordinate 1,908,540,936 of NC_056725.1, forward strand.
CTTGTAGTCTATTGGCCATTTTGAGTCAATTCCTAGCTCTTTTCAACCACCTGCTATAAAGCCCGCTTTAGCGTGATTTAGTGCGGAGTTGCCCATAGAGCACCATCGGGCAGCGCCGGTTAAACAAGGTTAAACTATTTCTGGCTCCGTAAAGTCTGCTCTTCAATTTTTCCCTTAGAACTTCTCTACTTGCAATCTAAACAGTCTATTCTCTATCTCAAAAGCTCAGCACTTGCTCCTAAAGCATTTTTATATAGGTAAAGTACTTATATACTAAACAAAGTACTACATTAGCCTAGAATCCCCTTGAGTACCCATTTGCCTATAGGTCCCTTCTGACTCAGTTACACAGCAAACTTTTTCACTTTTTCTAGCATGTCGAAGGGTCAGTTGCTAGTGTCCTCTCCTGTTCAGCTGGTGAATCTGGGCATCTTGAGGCAATGTTACAATTGCCTCATGTACACAGACAACCCACTCCTTCTCCCACAAAACACAAATACATGTGAGAGATGCAACTATATAGCCAAACTGGAGGCTGAGCTCTCTCAACTCAGGACTGGCAAGACCAGACAGGAGGAGAAGGAAACCACGCACACCACAAATCCAGTTTCACATAGAACTATCACAACTGCAAAACAAACACATAAACACACAAAGACATACTCGGAGGCACTTATCAAAAATCTACCAAAACTACAGAGGCCTCCAAAGCAGACACCCAAGCAACTGCCACCTCAAGACATAAGACATGCAACACATAGTTCTCAAAGTCAGTGTGCTAAACAGTCACAGCCCTTAAGGCCAAACACAATGCCAGACACACTTGTTATAGGTGACTCCATAGTCAGACACACTGACGTCCCACTCACCAGACTGAACAAGGAAAAGATCACAGTAAGCTGCCTGTCAGGTGCTAGAATTCGCCACATAACACAAGCACTCAGGTCACTCCACAGCAAGTACAAGTATGACTCAGTCATTGTCCATGCCGGTGTGAACGACCTGAGACGTACCTCCCTGGACTACATGAAAAGAGACATATAGGAGCTCTCAGATTATGTAGCCCAGGCCGGTATGACCCTGACCCTGAGCAGTATCCTACCCTCACCAAGAATGATGCCACAATACAGAGACAAAATGATCAGCTTTAATAATTGGCTTAATTACTGGTGTCATTCTAAGGGGATCCAATGTCTGTCTGCCTGGGATGACATGCTTGACAAGCCACGCTGCTTCGCAAGGGACGGCTTGCACCTGTCACCCCTGGGCTTCCGGATATTGGCAAAGGCTCTTGCCACCCCCATAGTGCCTTTTTTAGGCAAGGCTCAAATGATAAATCTACCGCCCTAGAAAACAAAAATGGAGAAAAACTAAGGGTAATACTGCTCAATGCCAGAAGTCTAAACCTCAAGATACACGCCCTCGAAGCCCTCCTCAGTATGGAGAACATCGATGTCTGTGCTGTGACTGAAACCTGGTTCAAGGCTCCTGAGAGCACCCCAGCACTATCAGGTTATACCTCATATCATGCGTTCCGGCCCCAAAATCCGGACCGAACCACAAAAGGAGGGGGAGTATCCATATTCATAAAGGATACCCACACCTCCAGGTTAGTGGCAACGCACTAAGCATTGGAGACCATCCAGGTGCAATTAACCATAGGTAAAACTGCCCTACAGTTTGTAGTATGCTACAGACCACCTTCTCAAACTCAGGAAACCCACACAGCCTTCCTGAAGACACTGGAGAGTATGAATGTCTCTCCAAATGCCATCATATTGGGTAACTTCAACTACCCAAACATAGACTGGGAACATTACTCAAGCCCCAACACCCTAGCCCAAAGGTTCTTGGAGTTCATAAACTCAAATGCTATGGAACAACTAGTCACTATTCCCACAAGAGGAGAAAATATACTAGACCTGATCATCACAAACATGGGGACAAAATGCTCCACACCGGAAGTATATCCCTCATTGGTGAGATCAGACCATAAATTAATCTCATTGGAGATCCACATCCCGCCCCCACCCCCAGCAAAAAAGACCACAGTGAAGAACTTCTCAAAAGCAAACTTCACACTTCTTAAGACTGGAGTGGTATCCTTCAAGGCCCCCGAGCCAGTGGAAACCACAACCCACGCTGCTGAAACCCTTACAAATGCCTTCTACGAGCACCTCCAGGAATGTATGGATCAAGCAATCCCTAATAAAATCAAGACCCTTTCCACCAAAGGCAGGTGTCCAGTCTGGTGGACCCCAGCCATAAACAAACTCTACAACAAGAGGAGAAAGCTACTACATGACAGAGCAAAATCCCTAAAAGGGAAGGCATCTCTGATCAATACTAGCAAAAAACTACGATCACTCATAAAATCATCCAAGGCCAACTTTGAGAGAAAAATCGCTAATGACACAAAAGACAATCATAAGGCCTTCTTTAGCTATGTTAGAAACCTGGGTGGAAACTCCCAGATATGCTCAGAATTAGTCCAAAATGATAAAAAAATCACTGAACCCGCAGACATTGCCAACATACTGGCAGACAGGTTCAGTGCAAATTTCTCCCCTCCCTCCCCCCCAAAAGGAGAAATATCTATCCCACCAGAGTCTAGCCTCCCAAACATCTCAGATGCCCAGGTGAGAGCTGCTCTCTCTAAAGCAAAAAACACAGCATCAATGGGACCAGACGGTGTCCCCGGCTGTGTGCTACACAAACTCAGTGAGGCACTAAACCCACACATAAGGCTGCTGTTTAATCTTAGCCTTACTACAGGATATGTACCCAAAGAATGGCACACGGCAACTGTGGTCCCACTCCACAAAGGCGGTGCTTCTACGGACCCTGGAAATTACCGCCCCATAAGCTTGATGAGCCTTGTCTGCAAAGCTATGGAGAGGATCATAATGGAACTCATAAATATAGACACTGGGGACCTACAGACACTGGATCCTACCCAATTTGGCTTTGTCAAGGGCAGATCCTGCCTCTTGAACTTGGTCGACTTTTTCAAAACAGTCACTAAGGCCATTGATGAGGGTAAGGCAGTTCACACAGCCTACCTTGACCTAGCAAAAGCATTCGACACAATACCCCACTCGGGCATCATAGAAAAGCTCACCAGCTTAGATGTAAACCCATATGTCACAAGATGGGTTGCAAACTGGCTCAAGGGCAGAACACACAGGGTTAGAGTTGCTGGTGCCATGTCAGACTCTAAGCCGGTCACGAGCGGTGTCCCACAGGGCTCAGTCCTGGGCCCCCTCTTGTTCAGCATTTATTTTTCTGAAGTGCAGGCAAACATAGGGGGATTGTGGCTGACAAAATTTGCAGATGACTGCAAACGGGGCACCATAATTGACACTCCATCAGACACGGACATCCTCCAGAGAGGTCTCATAGAAATGGATAACTGGTGCCAGAGCCATGGCCTTAAGCTAAATGCCAAAAAATGTATAGTCATACCCTTCGGGAAAAACAAGGTAACCCCTAATTACCACATAGGTGGTAATCCATTAAACACAGAATAAGTTATCAGGGACCTGGGGACCCAAGTTGACAGTAACCTCTCTTTTGACACTCACATTGCCAAAGTGGTTAGGAAGACCTTCTACATTGCCCACCTGATCATGAAGGGATTCACATCCAGATCAGGAGAGGTCATTGTACCCCTGTACTCTTCACTTATCAGACCAATGATTGAGTACAACGCCCCATTCAGAATGTACCTTACCCGACACCTGCAACAGTTGGAAAGACCCCAAAAGTTCCTCACCAAAAGGATAAAGGGGCTCAAACATATGTCATATGATGCCCGACTGAGGAAACTCCAGCTCTATTCAGTCGCATACCGTCTGCTCAGAGGTGATCTGTGCCTGACATACAAGGCCATGTCCAACCCGGAATTAATGGACATGCTCCACCTCAAAAAATCCAAATCCACCAGAGCCACGAGAGCAAGAGACTTAAACCTCAACACGGATATAAATAGGACATGCTGGAGGGACAGATTCATCACCCAGAGACTCCCTACACTATGGAACAGAATCCCAGTCCATGTGAGGCAGAGCTCCTCACTGACTCTGTTCAAGAGAAATCTTGACGAGTGGATGGGAGATCGTAGGTTTACCCCGGGAATCATCTCTGTGTCACTGCTGGACAGAGGCACAGCAAACTAATGGGTATAGTATTCTCATCCTAAGGAGTGGTGAAAGCCACACACACTCTGGCTAGGCTTATAAATGCCCTAGGGCAGATAGCCTAGTATGAACCTATGAACCTATGAACCTATAAAATTCAAATATATGTCATTATTTAGTGATTTCACTCCTCAGTGATTTGCCAGAAAACCAGAAACTTTATGAGGAACAAACCCAAACTATAAGGCAAAAATCTGAACATTTTGCAAAAATCTGGACTTTTGAGAAGTATGCTTGCAAATGTGTAGCAAGTCTGACCGGATAGTTGGTGGCAGACATGCCTTGTATGTAAAAGTCCTTGAAAACTTAGAGTTGGATTCAGCTAAATGATAAAACAACAACTGCATTTGTTGTTATTGTATTGTCACAGCACACATTCTGTCAGCTAAGGTAATTCTTTATTCATTAAATCTCTGATTTCCTACTTAATCCAGTTTGGGTTTGCAGGGTAGCCAAAGCCTATCCCAGCACTGAATGGGCACAAGGCAGAGGAACTTATCTTAAGTGGAGTGCTTCCCATCATAAGACATATGCACACACACACTTACTCATTATCACACACTACTCACAACTACAGGCAATTTGGATGAATGCCAAATGATTTTCAGCAAGTTCTTTGGAAGTGGTAGCAAACTGGAATGTCTGGTTAAAACCCACATGAACACATGGGGGATGTGCAAACTCCACAATGAAGTCATCCAAGCTATGCCAAGATCTAAACTGCAGAACCAAATGTTTTGAAGCAGAAATATTTTTGCAATGTGGGTTGAGAAACTGTACCCGCCCCCCCCCAAAAAAATATCCTGGCATGTGGTGAGTCGAATCATTTGCTCTAAATGTACAGCATGCAATTAGAAAACAAAATTGTTTAGTCTGAAAATTTGCCTGATAAGTCAAGGTATGAATGTTGCCTAGGCAAGATTGCTTAGACTCTGATAAGATGCATGCCTGAACTCTGCAGGAGCCAAGCAAAAGAAAATTTAGTTCCATCACCAGCTTCCTTAAAGAAAGGATCGGACTAGAAGCAGAAAAAGATACTAAAATTAGGATTGTCTGATCAAACTGAGGGGAACTGAGATGAAACACTGCAAATGTTATTTGGAACAGTAAAAGACATCTCTTACCTTAAATCTGCAGTGTCTGGACAATGTAAGGTGCTTAAACTTGAAGATGATAACGCAGAAAACAAAGCAACAAGAAACATAGAGGAACAGAACATTCAACATTTAGATTAATAGGAGAATACTATGCTAATTGCCATGTAGGGCCATTTTATGGTGAGGCAGCAATCCAAGATTAAAATCAAATCCTATACTTTGGGTATATGAGATAAAGAGGCCTATATTGAATCAGCAAATGCTTAAAAAAGCTAACGCTGATTTATCGGTCCTATTTGAGCGAACGCTGACAATCCCGAACACCCGGAACAGTGATTTTTTTCCTTGGAAAAAAATTGCTGGACCGATTTCGGGAGTTTGCTGTTTCCTCCACTATGGTGCGATGTCGGAGTTGGTATATTTAAGTAGGGGGGGGGGTGAATATTGTTTTTTAAGTTTTTTTTTTTTTTTTTTTGTGGAACAGCGATTTTTTTTTCCCTGGGGAAAAAAAAACGCTGCTCTAAGTGTTCGGGATTGTGAGCGTTCGGTGAATTGGGGTAGATGAATCAGCGTTCACTTTTTTAAGCGTTCGCTGATTCAATATAGACCTGAGATAAAGACCTTAACCATTATGCCAAACTTGTCACTGTAACATATGCCTCCTGATCAAAATAAATGAAAAATTTCTAGATGAATGCTTAGATAAATATTAAAATAAATGTGTTGTCTGTGTAAGCATGAACATAATGGACAAAGTGTGAATCTAGGCTAAAAAAAACACACAGCTAGGAGACCCCTCCCCTGAGATTATTTGTTATGCAAAGTACCCAGTTATCTTAAAAGTTGCAAAAGGCAGCACAAGCATGAAGGATGACACCTCAGTTTCAATAGTGTCTGGTTTCTCTGATTATGTTTAGAAAGGAGACTAATCTGCTCAGAAATCACAGATGGACTGCAGAGACTGGGTTTTATTTGCCTAATAAAATATCTTGTTACAATGACCATGAAAGGATGAAATGGAGAAGTAGAGTAAGAAAACACAAGAAGCAAATTAGCAGACATATATATATATATATATTTTTTTTTTTTTTTTTTTTAACAATCAATAACATTTTCAGCCCATGGCAGTCATCAGTTCCTACAACAATAAAAGGAAGCAACCAAGTTTGATTTTTCAGGCCAGATGATCAACTGGATTTGAAATAGGAAGCCTCCAAGCAGAACAACATACTGCATACCTCTCAATGACTTAGCACAAGAAATCTGGACAAAGCCAAAAGGAATGGGGGAACAATGGCACAAAAATAGGAACACATTTTAAACATTGCTGTTATAAACTTAGAATGTTGCTAGAATAAAAGGTTTTGTGTTAGCATACATTTTCTGAGGGAAATGAAGTATGAAACTGAAATATCTGTCAGTATTTAGTCTCTTAAATCCTCTGTGATTTGGCAGAACACCACAAATTCAAATTTTATGAAGAATACACCAAAAATGTGGACACCCTGCAAAAATTTAGGCAGTTGAGAGGCATGGATATTGCAAGAAGTAAGAGAACTTGAGAACAGGGAATTAGATAAAGAGGGACAAAACATACAAGATACAAAGCTGGAGAATAAAACAAATGTGAAGACGTTCAGGGACAGGGAAGGATTCAAAACTTGCCCTGAGGAAAACTGCTGTGGCTATACATAGTAGTTTCTGCCACAAAATGAAATGTGTTTTAGAGACATGTCAGCTGCAAAGAGGAAAGACTCACAATTGGCTATTTTCATGTCTATGAATTGTGTGGTGTTACCAGCTGTGCTAATCAGCACTTTCCTGTGGCAATCACCTCTGGTGACCCATGCATCGTCTTGGCACAGTCACTGCCTTTTCTTTCTCCCATATACTTGCAGACATTTAAACAGACACATACAACACATGCCCGCAGAGACACACACACACACACACACACACACACACACACACACACACACACACATGAACACACTGCCATACCTCTTACATGTCCCTGATTTTATAGAATGTCTCTGATATAGCCTCTTATTTCTTCCCTGCCCCTAGTACATCATGGATGATTACATTCAGCCAATAACACCAGATGATGGGGTTTCGTTCTTCTTACTGTTTAAAATCTGCATCATGATGCTTGATCTCTTGATCTATTCACTTTTTAAGTGACTTGTTTAATATTTAAAAACTTTCCCTGGTGTCATCTAGTCTTCATAGATTCATAGGTAAGTACTAGGCTAGCTACCCTTAGCCTCACCCTTCCCATGATCATTAATTATATATTACCCACAATGAAAATAACTGGGATCTTATGGATAATTTGAGGGGACCCTTGCTAGGGCTAAAGCTTTTAGGAACTGCCTTTGTCCATTAGTAGTACAGGGAGCAGTCCTGGGGTAAATTTTCTGTTTCCCAATTCATAGATACAAGTTGCGCTTGAATATGGACAAGGATGAACTTTGTTTTATGTGGATAGGAAGTCTGTTCCAGAGAAGCAGTATACTCTGTGAGATATACCTGACCCTCCAAACCATTCTGCTGATGTTGCATAAGAGGTTTATATCCCTAGACTGAGTATTTTTGATGCCATTTGACTTGCTGATGTGCAGTAAATACATCAATATTGGGTCAGAGAATGCTTTGTATGTCGGGCACAAGTAACATCTTAGGAGTCTGTAGGGTACGAAGTAGAGTAGCACAGTTTTGAGTCTGTCCATGTAGAACATACTGTTTAGATCTTGTATCCTTTTAGTAAGGTATCTGTGTCTGGACAATTACTTGCCAAAATGAGTATTATATTCAATGACTGGCTTAACGAGGGTTGAGTAAAGGGGGGCAATGATTCCCCTAGATCCAGACACACTCCCTTTGTTTAGCACTTTCTTACAACAATGGACATATGTTGGTCAAAACTTAGGTCACTGTCCACATAAGTGCCTAAATCCCGAATAACTGGCTCAATTCTTAGGGTTGTAATATCAATGTGGTAGTTCCTGGGGTAGATGACTTCCAAAGCATACAATAATGCATTTTTTGGCATTTAGTTTCAGTCCATTGTTTTGGAATCATTTATTTATTTGAGATGGCTAAGTCATTTGGAGAGTCAATGACTGCTCCTAGCTAGCAGTCATCCACAAACTTAGACAGCCAAAGCCCATTGGTATTGGCTTTTATTTCAAAAAAGTTGATGCCAAACAGGAGAAGTCCCACCATAGAAACTTGAGGGCCTCCACTGGTGAGTGGTCTCTTTGTGGAGGTAACATCCCCTATTTTGACTTCCTGCATCCTATCTGTGAGCCAGTTGGCAACACAGTAGGTGGCATAAGGGCTTATTCACAGTTCATTTAGTTTTTTACTATGCCTAAGTGGGGAATTGCATCAAAAGCTTTGGCCAGGTCGAGGTATGCTGTGTGCACCATTTTGCCTTCATCCATTGCTTTGGTGACCTTGATAAATCCAATCTGAGACAGGTCCAGTGTTTGGAGTTTCCTATGTTCTGATTGATTAGTTCCATGATAAGTCTTTCCATGGCTTTGCATATGAGGCTTATCAGACTTATGGGTCTGTAATTGCATAGGTCTGTGTAATGATTGCATCTGTTCTCCTCTCACTTGGCACAAAACTTGTATGAAGGCTGAGACTGAACAGTGCTGTTGGGGGTGGCTAAACCATGCTTCATGCTATTTAAGACACATCCTGCGATATTGTCAGAAACCATTGATGCAGTATTTTTAGCTTTTGATAGCACATTTAGAATTTGGTGTTGTATGATAGCTGGAGGTGAGCCAGATTCAGGTATATCCTACAGACAGATGGAGGGGAGAGAGGCCAGTACTTTCACTATATCTTCAGCCTCAGTGTAGGAAACATTGTTTATAATCAGCTGACACACACACCCACACACACACACACACACACACACACACACACACACACACGCGTGTGTTCCTCACTTAGAGGAAAGCTGCCCCCCACACAAACAGACCCCCATCCCTTTCGACTATCAATGATTTTACAGAATTTCCCTGACTTTACCCCATCTAACTGTCTTGCCTCTTGTAACCCACAGATAATTACATTCAGTCAACAGTACCATACATTATATTTCCTTTATTGTTCAGAACACACATCCTGATGCAAAGTACTCTTCTCTTAAGTTCTCATTTACTATACAGAACTAAAGCACTATTATATTAACAAGTTTCCTGTGCCAAGAATGTAGGATTCAATTTTTAATATATTTTTGATAACCTCATTCTATTAACCTTCTTATTAGCTTTGAGTAATACTAAAGTGACCAAGCTTTCTAATGTCCCCAATACAGCTTACATCCATCGTGCTGTAAAACCTGTTGTTCAATAACCTTTTAAGTAATAACAGTAATACTAAATACTCTCCCTGGTGTCTAGTGTCCTCCTCCATATGCATTTTGTGTAGCCATACTTCCTGTTATTCCATTAACTTTTTAACTAACTTGAGGGTAATATTTATTATCCCTAGTGTCTTGCCCCCAGTATTACAAGATTAGCTCATTAATCTAGGGGAGTTAAGAGGTACGGCAGTCCCCAACACACACACACACACACACACACACACACACACACACACACACACACACACACACACACACACACAACCCCCCAACTGATTGCATCGACAGATACACTCAGCCGTTCCCCATAGACACATGCACACACACACAAACACATTTATACCCTACCCCCTAACTAACCCTCCTACTGTTACAACCCAAGTAGACACACACTTTTACATACACACATACATACACATACATGCACATACGGTCCTGAGACCACTCATCTCTCTGCATAAACTGACACATGCAGCCAAAAAGATGCATATATGCACGACTTCTCCATCACTACCTGTCCATTACTTACCTCTAATGTAATCTCACCCATTAAAAGTAATGGGCGAATGCAAAATTTTGGCTGAGTTAATTAAATTTGCTTGCCATGTTAAGTTAAGCAGTAATGCGATTTTATGAATCATTGAGCAGTATACATGCCTTACTGCAGCATTTCTGGGGGAGACCACATGGCTAATTAGCCTAGGTTATTCCCCAAAATGCTTTATTTCCATATAGCATGGCCAAAAGACGGCTGTCAGCAGTTATTCTGCAGAATGCTTAGAATCACTGTGGAGGTCCTGTTTCTGAATCAGAAAAGGCTACTGCCAGTAGGAAAACAGCCATGTTAGATTACCACTGGCAGAGACGTGAGAGTACAGAGTGCAGCAGAGCCACAGTAAAGTATGAAACTAAAATGAACAAATGAGGATGGGGAAAAGAGAAGTAAAAATAGTCTTCAGGAAAGGTTGTCAGCTACAAACAGAAAAAGGAGAAATAAGTGAAAGGGGAATGTGGGTCATTATTCAGGAAACAAATCAGAAAAGATTCAAAACAGGAAATGCACATATTCATAATGTGGGCAAGTAAGGTTTGTTTGGAAGATTCTTTGGAAAATGGAAGATGAGGAAGAGAATGGGGAATGGAGAGAATATGGGTACTTTAATGCATCCCTAAATGAGAAGGTAGATGGGAAATTCAAATAGAAAGAATGAAATATAAAACAACAGACAAGAGCAGATAAAACAAACAGTATAAGGAAAATCATGCGTTATATGGAGAGAAACAAATGGAGAAAATTTAACACACCTTCTCAGGGAGACGAACCAAGGCAATAAGCTTGACTGCCTCTCAGCGTATGTATATCAGTGTGCCACTCAACTATAGCCCATAAGGCATAATGTACCCAACACTCTAGCATTGGTGACTCTAAAGTCAGGCACACTGATGTTCCACTCACCAGGCTAAACAAGGAGAAAGTTACTGTCAGCTGCCTCTCAGGTGCCAGGATCTGCCACATAATGCATGCACTCAGGTCACTCCACAACAAGTACAAATATGACTCTGTCATTGTCCATGTTGGTGTGAATGACCTTAAGCATACCTCCCTGGACTACATGAAAAGAGAAATGGAGGAGCTCTCCGATCTTGTAGCCCAGGCAGGTATGACCCCAGCCCTGAGTAGCATCCTGCCATCACCCAGAATGATACCATAGTTGTGGTATCTTTCGGCTTTTCCCAGTTAGGGGTCACCACAGCAGAACTCCGGTCTGCTAATGATTGGCAGTAGATTTTTACATACCGAGTTGCCAGCCCTGACGTACAACCTTCAACGAAGGCACGCCCATTCACGCATGTCTCCACACAGAAGATGCTTTAGCTGAGAATCGAACAGGACAATGTCTTACTGTGAGGTGTCAACGCTACCGCAGCACCACCACCACAGTCAGAATGATACCATAGTACAAGGATAAAATGACTGACTTCAACAGTTGGCTAAGCTTCTGGTGTCATTTTAGGGGAATCCAGTATCTGTCTGCATGGGATGACATGATCGACAGACCAAGATGCTTTGCCAGAGATGGCCTGCACCTGTTACCCTTAGGATTCCAGATACTGGCAAAGGCTCTTGCCACCCCTGTAGTGCCTTTTTTAGGCAAGGTTCAAATAACAAATTCACCACCGTAACAGGTACAAGCAAGCAAAATCTGAAGGTAATGCTACTCAATGCTAGAAGTCTAAACCTCAAAATGCTCTCACTCGAGGCACTCCTTAAAATGGAGAACATAGACATCTGTGCAGTGACAGAGACCTGGTTCAAAGCTCTAGAGAGCACCCCTGCATTACCAGGCTATAATTCATACCACACCTTTCGGCCACCTAACCCAGACCGAAACACTAAAGGCAGAGGCGTGTCCATATTCATTAAGGATATCCACACCTCCAAGCTAGTTGCTCAGCAAAATGCATCCAAGATTATCCAAGTTCAATTAACTCTGGGCAAGACTGCAAACCAGATTGTAGCTTGCCACAGACCCCCCACCATGCTCCAGGATTCCCACTCCTCTTTTCTTGATACACTAGAAAATATTAGGCTAGGTGATTTCAACTACACCACCATTGACTGGGAAAACTACTCATGTACCAACTCTTTTGCTCAACATTTTCTGGAATTCATCAATTCCAACACCTTGGATCAACTTATCCACACCCCCACCAGGGGCAGAAATATCTTAGACCTGGTCATTGCCAACAAGGGTGACCGGAGTTCCACACCAGAGGTCAATTCCTTGTTGGTCAGATCCGACCACAAGCTAATCACCCTAGACATCCACATCCCACCCCCACCCTCCATTAGGGAAAATAACGTAAAAAATTTCTCCAAAGCCAACTTCACGTTTCTAAAGACAAAAGTGGCAAACTTCATGACACCCATGCAGATGGACAATAGAAGTACAACTGCTGAATCCTACACAAATGTACTTTATAAGCACTTACACGAGTTCATGGATCATGCTATCCCTAACAGAACCAAGATGCTATCCTCCAAAAAAAGGAAGCCAATCTGGTGGTCTTCTGCCATAAACAAACACTACAACAGAAGAAAGAAACTGTTGCAAAAAAGAGTAAATCCCATGATTAGAGGAAGATTAGAGGAACTCCCTGGGCCTCAGTAAGAAGCTGAGATCCCTCATAGAATCCTCCAAAGGTAGTTATGAAAACAAAATTGCCACTGATTCTAAAGACAAGTACAAAGCATTCTATAGCTATGTCAAGAATCTCAAGGGGCAACACTCAGATGTGCTCTGAGTTACAGCACAATGGCACTAAATATACAGAACCCACTGATATTGCCAACATCCTGGCAGATAGGTTCAGTGCTAACTTTACCTCCATCTCACCCCCTAAAGGGCCCACCTCTATACCAGAAGAATGCAAAGTTCCTATAATCAAAGCTGCACAGGTAAAAACCCTCACTTTCCAAAGCCAAGAACACACTGACAACATCCCAAGCTGCCCTCTCCATGAACTACAGAATGAACTGGCACCCCACCTAAGTACCATGTTCAGTCATAGCCTCACCTCAGGCTTTGTGCCCATTGAATGGTGCACCGCAACGGTTATCCAACTCCACAAAGGGGGAGCCATGACAGACCTTGGGAACTACTGCCCCATTAGCCTGATGAGCCTGGTCTGCAAGGCCATTGAACATATCATCATGGAACTCATAAACAAAGACACTGGAGATCTCCAAACTCTGGACCCCACACAGTTCGGGTTTGTAAAAGGCAGATCATGTCTCCTAAACCTATTAGACTTCTTTGAAGCAGTCACCAAAGCCATAGATGAGGGTAAGGTGGTTCACACAGCCTATCTAGATCTCACCAAGGCATTCGACACCATCCCCTACTCTGGAATTATAGATAAACTCACTAAACTAGGTATAAACCCCTATGTTACAAGATGGGTTGCCAACTGGCTTACTGACAGAACCCAGACTGTGAAAGTAGCAGACTCCAAATCAGACTTCAGACCAGTGACATGTGGAATACCATAGGGTTCAGTCCTGGGTCCTCTCCTGTTTGGTATCTACTTCTCTGAAGTACAGGTTAACACATAAGGTATTTGGCTAACTAAGTTTGCAGATGACTGCAAACTAGGAGCCATAATCGAAACTCCTAATGATGTGGACATCCTACAAAAGAGCCTCACTGAGACAGATGCCTGGTGTCAAAGCCATGGCCTCAAGCTCAATGCCAAAAAGTGCATTGTCATCTCCTTTGGTAAAAACACTGTACCAATGAACTACCACATAGGCGGCAGTCTACTTAACACCGAAAGTGTGATAAAAGACCTTGGGACACAGGTGGACAGTTGTCTCTCCTTTGATAATCACTTTGCCACAGTGGTCAGGAATTCCTTCTACGTGGCACACCTCATCACAAAAGGTTTCTCATCTAGGAAAAAAAAGAGGTCATTGTTCCCCTCTACTCACTCATTAGAACCATTATAGAGTACAACGACCCTTTTGGTATGTACCTCACAAGACATCTACAACTGGAAAGGCCACAAAAATACCTCAGAAAGAGGATTACTGGCCTCAAACAGATGCCCTACGTCTCAAAAAACTCCAGCTTTACTCCGTCGCATATTTCCTACTCAGAGGTGATCTCTGCCTAACATACAAAGCAATGTCAAACCCAGAGCTGTTGGACATGCTCCACTTAAAGAAATCCCAATCCCTCTGAGCTACACACTCTAGGGGCCTAAACTTTGTCACCATAATAAACAGAACATGCTGGAGGGATAGATTCCTGTCCCAGAGATTTCCCATACTCTGGAACAGACTACCTATCTATGTCAAACAGAGCTCCTCATTAGCACTCTTCAGAAAAATTTTGAAGATTGGATAGAAAATATGAAATTCACCCCGGGAATGACTTTTGTGGCTGTGCTTGACAGGAGCACAGGAAAATACTTTTCTTGGGTGGCGAAAGCCAGGGTACCTTTTTGACTAGGCTTGTATAGGCCCTAGGGCCAATAGCCTAGTACCTACCTATGAACCTATGAACCTATATGGAAGAAGCACCATGGAAGGTAATTACTGGTACAAAAATGTCTTAAACCATCCACCATTGGTATATCAATCCTAGAAAAAGAGCCACAAACAGAAAACACACAGTGCTGCTGAGACAAAATAAAATGGAGAGTGGAGGATCAAAAAGCTAGGTCTGAGAAGGGGTAAAACCAGATACTGAAGAAATATGAGGAGAGAACAGAAACTGTGCAGTTAAAGCAGCCATAAGAAGATGCATCATATACCAAGAAGGAAGGAATAGTTGGAAGGAAAGGTGCATGAAAACAGAGGTAGAGAGTTGGAAGTGTTAGAGTTGTGTCAAACAACAAAACATGCACACACAAATGATACGAAGGAAAGACTTCTGGTGTGTCCAAAAAAATACAGGAAAATGCTGTACTGGAAGCCAAGATAGGATAGTAAGTGCAATATGACTAAAAAGCTAGAGGGAAGAAACAGACTCAGGAAAGATACAACATAGGTGATAAAGGAGGACATAGTGGGCTGTTGTGAAAAAAGGCAGTAGGACTTGAAGGCTACTACTTACAATTCTACAAGTGACTATTAAAAGAAATGAAAGATGGTCAACCTGGGTGTACAATACGAGGTCAGAGGAAGGAAAGCTGTGCACCTTGATTAGGAAAGCAAAGGTAATTTTTATCCTCAAAGAAGACCCGGACTTTCAGACCATTTCATTCATAAATGTAGATGTACAAAGATCATAATCAGTATTCTGACAAAAAAATTAGACATAATTATGTCAACAGTAATAGAAGAAAGTCAGGCTGATTTCATTGTGGGGAAAATGCCAACGGACAACTTCAGGGAAGGTGCAAGACTGTTAGGCTAAAAAAAAGCAGGGATATGTTGTACCACTTTAAAACATATTTGACTTGATTGACTAGGGTTACTTATGGAATATTTTATCTAAAGTGACTATCGGACAGAAATTCTTAAGGTAAATGGGAAGGAAAGCAGGAATTAAATATAGACAGAGAGACAAGGTGGGCCTGCCTGCTATCACCATATATTCCTCTTAGTAATAAAAATGTGAATCAGAGAAAAGAGAAAAGAGAAAACAAAAGAGAAAGCACGATCTTTTAATAATTTGTAGATGATTGCATATTGATGGCAGAATGGGTAAAAAAACACACGACAGTGGTAGTGAATCTCCTGGAAACACATAGCAACATATTCAGAACAGAATGCAAAATAAAACACCTGTCTGGGTTAGCATGATGACTGTAAGGGAGCACAATCCCTGAGGAACCATCATACACATCATAAGTGCAAAACTCTTAGGGACTGTAGCTCTAGAACACAGTTGACAAAAACTAAACAGACGAACTGCAGAAATCTACCTCAAACCCCAGAAACAGAGTATTTAGAGTGATAAAGTTTAGATAGATCTCAATGTTAGGAAATGAAAAAAATGTTGAAGAACTTTAGAAGAAATGTGATATGTTTAACTGTTGAGTGGGAACACTCAGGAATCAGAAAGGAGAATAAAACTAAGTAAGAAAATGGAGGATGGGAGTGTCCAGCTTTGAAAAATATGCAGTTCCCTCTAACACTACCAGAAGATAAAAAAAGGAAAGGGGTAAGCAGAAGGGAGGATGAAAAAGGAAAATAAATTGAGTATCAAGGGAAAACAAATAATATAGAGAGAGTAAAGAAAAAAAAAAACTCAACAAAATCAAAGAAATTACTGGACTGAATGGTGAAAGAACTGGAAGGAGGATCTCAGGCAGGAAGGAATCTGAGATGAAAACTAGGAGGAAGAAATGCACTCCTTGAATGAGAAAAAACAGTGAAATTAAATCAAGTTCTTGTATATGATGAAGCAGGACAATTGCTCCTACTAAGGAGTGATGATGAAAACAGTGTAGGGCAGGCAAAAAGGGTGAAGTGTCTGTTGAAACAACAGGCGGAAACAATTCTTAATAAAACAGCTATAACCATCACAAAATGAGTCAAGAGAAGATTCGGTGAAAGGAGAAAAGGAAATGCTTGCAAATACACGGAAAAGGTTTATGGAAGAAGTAATGGTATGGACTCATACAGATAAATATGGACAGCTGCAGATGGCAAACAGCTTTCTATGCTGGGAGCATAACATAGCTTTGGGAACCACACATAATGTGGAAAAAGAAGCATTGGTATCCACAAGAGATGCCCATAACAAGCATTACATTGGAACTTATGCCATGTAGATTAAACAGTTTCCAAAGAAAGATACACAAATATATGCAGTATCACAATGTACAGGTTGTATTTTTTATGCAACAGTGTTCCACAACAACAACAACAAATAAAAGTTGCATTATAGTCATAAACATATATACCACAAACCTAAAAAGTGATAAAGCCCAGCAGATGTGACGTAAGGGCTCATACCTTGCTATCAAGAAACAACAGT
This sequence comes from Protopterus annectens, assembly GCF_019279795.1. NCBI lineage: Eukaryota > Metazoa > Chordata > Ceratodontiformes > Protopteridae > Protopterus > Protopterus annectens. The sequence goes on from NC_056725.1 coordinate 1,908,558,112, forward strand.
GTGACCCTTTCCAGAAGTGAAAATCCCACGCACATCTCAAGAGTACTACTGACTTAGATGACATATTGACAATGATATTTAGTTCTCCAGTGCTGTATATCACCAACGGGCCTCAGTAGCATATAATGTTTCAGAATGTTATTCTCTGTGAAATGTGTAGCTTGCCAAGGACAATGTACTGGAGAGAGGGAAGTGGCCTGTGGGTCCCTGGGCCTTGGAAAAGCTTGGAAACATAAATGGCACCGGGACTAGGTGAATGCACAGGTCATGAGGGTTCTTGTCATTATAGGAACGGGGTGAGGACAAACCTACAGAGAGGCCACAACTACTTTCTGAATGATGCCAGCCCATAGAGTTAGTGCCTCCTAGCACTATTTCAAGCCCTTATTTAGAATGGTTAGTGATGGCTCCCAAGCTCACTCTCCTTTTGGACTCAGCTGATGACCCCTGACACAATTGATTTAATCACTTGAATGATGCTGAATAATTGTGCTGTCAGCTGGAGGAGGGCTTAGATGAGAGAAGCATTCACAAAAGTCAACCTGACCCATGTAATCTCTATAGGTTTATGTTTTTGTAAAAATAAATAACAGTCACAACAAATATGTGTATGCTGCATGACTTACCACCAGAGTGAGAGATAAGAGAAGCTGTAGAAAACTGTACTTTGTAGGTATGTCTACAGAATCACAGGTTGTTAGAGTACCATGCAATATGGTCATTACTTATCAAATACTTGTAGAAAAGTTTATATCATTACATAACAGTAGATGTGCTGCATAATACAACAGTGGCACACACAGGTAATATAAAATATGTTCAACATGCATTATGTTTATCATACAGCATAGCAACCATATCTGCAATTAATAGCATGGCCCTGTAATATATTCTACATAGTCCTATCTTATTGTTTTATTACTTAGGAGTGTGATGTTTGTACAGCTAGTGGAGGTGCTCATTAATTAGAACTTGGTGTTAAGGGACTCAGGTGTTATTACATATTAGCAATATGCATATCCATGTGTGACCATACTACTCAGTCCATAATATTCAAGACAATCCTGAAAAGTGCAGACATTTCTGTTACTCTTCTCATCTCGCACTATGGCAAAATACCCTGCATCATACATATGTTCACCTGCTGGATATGATGGCACTGTTATACAGAATTACCCTAGTGTTAAATCTTCACCACCACCAAGACAGTTTCACTGGCTGGTATATGCTGGTAAAGAGAGAATAACTTTGGGAGACAACACTGTCCTCATAGAGGCTGACTTGACAGAATACCGGGAGGCCCAAACACCAGCTATGCTGGCATCATCAAGAAGACCATTGTGACCTGTTATGCATGAGTACCTCTTTAGGTGAGTCAACACACCCCTTAAATTTGTGCCAGATGCTCATAGCTTGCATATTCATCCATTCTGGCCAGTAGGCTTTAATGAAGCATCATGAATGGCACACCAGCATGCAACCCTCATGACACCCTCATGGCTCCTCTGAAAATGGCTGAGGAGGCATAGTCTCATATTTCTTCACTTCTCCCACCAGGTCTTCCCACTGCTTCAGCTATTAATTAAAATTGTGCAACCTGGGTCATAGTAAAGTTGGTAATCTTGTGAAAAAACATACCTGACTTCCTCTGCAGGACAAAATGATTTTGGCACATGCATTTGGTCTCAACAAGGGTTAGCAGAGATTGGCCCTCTGGGTTATCAGTTCATGAATTCCTCAAATATTGCATGTTAATGAAGTCCATTAGTAATTTGGGCTGCTGGAGTGAAGCATATGGCAGGCAATGCATCATACAAATCTGTTGTATTCTGAGACAATCACATGGATGGGATTATTACTTCTACAAGGGGAAGTAGTTTAGCTGTCTAATACCAAGGCATGCTCAATTCTTTTATAGCACATCAGTTGTGCCATAACACTTTTAGTCTCATGTTCAGTATGTGCATTACTATAGTGCTCCTGCCATTTGTTTATTGAAACTGAAGTTTCACATGAAAGATACTACCTGTATATTATGAAACCGCCTACATTTCTGCAGCTTTCTGTGAAAACCATTCCATGTAGATGGTAATACTACTACTACTATAATATTTATTGGGCCACCTTTTGTGGACACTAATGTAAATTTTTCCACACATACATGTTGTCCACAAGTATGTACATTCTTAACATAGAAAGTTGCTTGCTGTTCGTATCTGCCCATAACAGCATATTGCATTTCATCCCCTTCCATAAGTAGCTGCATATCTCTGCCAATATTTAGAAAAATGAATTACTGTAAGTTCAGTTCTGCTTACATACATATTGTAATTCTTTAAATCTTTCTCTCTCTCTCTCTCTTTATATATATATATATATATATATATATATATATATATATATATATGTGTGTGTGTGTGTGTGTGTGTGTGTGGATGTATGTATATATAAGTCTAGGCCAAACTCCTACTCAGCATCCCCTTATCCAAAATATAAACCTATCCATGTCCGACTTCTGTTGTTCTAAATCTATGTAGCACTTGTTCTTTCATTATAGTTCCCATATTATTTTAACTTCAATTACTCATCAAACTGTTATTTCACTAGAATTGTGTAATAAATATACATACAGTGGATACAAAAAGTGTACACACCCCTGTTAAAATGCCATGTTTTTGTGATATAAAAAATGTGACCATAATTAATCATTTCAAAACTTTTCCCACCTTTAATGTGATCTATAACCTGTGCAGTTCAATTGAAAAACAAATCTGTTAGGGGAAAAAATATAAAAAATAAAAAAAGTAAAATAAGCTGGTTAGATAACTGTGCACACCCTTAAACTAATACTTTGTTGGAGCACCTTTTGATTTAATTACAGCATTCAGTCTTCTTGGGTAGGAGTCTATCAGCATGGCACATCTTGACTTTGCAATATTTGCCCACTCTTCCTTGCAAATGCGCTCCAAATCTGTCAGATTGCGTGAGTACCTCCTGTGCACAGCCCTCTTCAGGTCACCCCACAGATTTTCTATTGGATTTAGGTCTGGCCTCTGCCTGGGCCATTCCAAAACTTTAATTTTCTTCTGGTGAAGCAATTATTTTCTAGCTATGGATATATGCTTGGGGTCATTGTCGTGCTGAAAGGTGAAATTCCTCTTCATCTTCAGCTTTCTAGCAGACGCCTGAAGGTTTTGGGCCAAAAGTGATTGGCATTTGAAAATGTTCAAAATTCCCTCCACCTTGACTAAAGCTCCAGTTCCAGCTGAAGAAAAGCAACCCCAAAGCATGATACTGCCACCACCATGCTTCACTGTGGGGATGGTGTTTTTTGGTGATGCGAAGTCCTGTTTTCACACCAAATGTACCTTTTGGAATTGTGGCAAAAAAGATCAACCTTGGTCTCATTAGACCATAACACATTTTCTCACATGCTTTTGGGAGACTTGATGTACTGTTTTGCAAATTTTAGCCAGGCCTGGATATTTTTCTGTGTAAGAAAAGGCTTCTGTCTTGCAACCCTACCCCATAGCCCAGCCATATGGAGCATACAGGAGATTGTTGTCACATGTAATACACAATCAATACTTTCCAAAAATTCCTGCAGCTCCTTCAGTGTTGCTGTAGGTCTCTTGAAAGCCTCCCCGACCATTTTTCATTTTGTCTTTTCATCAATTTTGGTGGGATGTCCAGTTCTTTGCAACGTCACTGTTGTCCCATATTTTCTCCACTTTTTGGTGACTGTCTTCACTGAGTTCCATGGTCTATCCAATGCTGTGGAAAATTTTTTGTACCTTTCTCCTGACTGATACCTTTCAACAATGAGATCCCTTTGATGCTTTGTAAGCTCTCTGCGAACCATGACTTTTGCTGTAGCAGGCAACTGCATATATGTCATGAGAATCCTACTAGGAGAGCTGAAATTTATTTGGAGTTAATCAGAGTCTCTTTAATTGATGGCAAGTGTGTACCTAAGAAGATTGAATACAGTAATTAAATTAAACATGCTTCAACAAAGTATTAGTTTAAGGATGTGCACACTTATGCAACCAGCTTATTGTATGTTTTTTATTTTTAATTATTTTTCCCCTAACAGATTTGTTTGTTTTTCAAGTGAATTGTACAGGTCATAGGTCACATTAAAGGTGGGAAAAGTTTTGAAATGATTTATTGTGGTCTCATTTTTTTATATCACAAAATCTTGGCAGTGTACACTTTCTATATCCACTGTAATTCTATAAATTATTCTGAAAGTCTTTTTGATATCCCTTTTATCTTATATGACTTCACGTAACATGCTATCTATATCCCTCAAAAAACTTTTATGTGGGCTTCGTCACTGAGTCTTCATTACTATGCTTTCATATAAATAATTAAGTGTCATACAACAAAGTACAACCACAGATAACATTAACTTTGCTCAGAACTGTAATATCATTGTATACTATACGGTATAATGGTTTGTCTGTGTATCACTATATATATTATCATATCTCTTTCTCTACGTATCCGTGGAGCTTTTCTTCCTAGGCCTACATTTAAAATAAATAACAGGAGCAGCCTTATGTCAACTGGTGCCCTAAGCAAAAGGGCTCCATGGTACCCCCATCACACCACCCAGTGCCCCCATCCTGGTCTACCAGTATCTACATTAAATAAATACTGGAAAAGCGCCCCTGCTAGAGCAGTGTCCTAGGCCACCCCCTAGTTGGCCTATGCCTAAGGCCGGCTATGAGCACTGCTATCCAGTCAGAGTTTCCCAGTAAACAAACGTCAATAAAATAAAATAAAAAAAAAAAAAAAAACCTAATATATGTGCACATGCGCGCGCGTGTGCACACACACACACACACATATATATATATATATATATATATATATATATATATATATATATAGTCTATATACAGAGGGAGAGAGAAAACATACACGCACACACATACACACACGCACACACACACACACACACACACACACACACACACACACACACACACACACACACACACACACACACACACACGTGTATGTGTGGTTATAACTGTTATGTAAGCAAAGCCAACATACACAGAATTTGTGCATTATTTATAAATCTTCATAATCAATGTTATAATCTACCTTCATATTACATATGAAATGTTTGTTATATTGCTCCAAAACAAACACATTACACTACCCTTTCAGTTACTCTGAAAATTTAGAGGAGTATGGTGCAACAATTTTCTGAATACTACTCAAAGTATAATGTAAATTATACAATGACCTCCCATTAATATTCCAAAACGTGCACACTGATTGGTCAGTGTGCACGTTGTAAATAAGACTTATACTAATGGAAAAAGGTCCGGTCGCCCGGACTTTTTCCATTAATATGTCTTTTTTTACAGCAGCGGAGAACGCAAGATCTCTGTTGCTTTTTAGACACTGTCTCATTATGTTAAAGGAGTTTAACATAGCAAGACAGCTAGCTTTAAAAAAAGTAATGGAGATCTTCCTTTCTCCGTTGCTTTTGTAAAGCTGTCTCGCTATGTTAAATGGGTTTAACATAGCGAGACAGCTTTAAAAAAAGCAACAGAGATTCTCCGTTGCTGTTTTTAAAGCTGTCTTGCTATGTTAAACTCCTTTAACATAGTAAAACACTTTGTAAAAAGCTACAGAGATCTTGCTTTCTCTGTTGCTTCCACCCATAGCTCTGATGTACTGCATAAGCATACGCATGCGCAGTACATCAGAACTGCCGCAGAATACCAGACAGCTGCGGAAGGGATGCAAGGAGGCATTATACAATGCCATTATTTAAGAAAAGTAAGTATTTTTTTTTTTTTAAATAATGTCATTGTATAATAGCAATAACCCACTTCTGGGTGTGGGTAATGCTGGATTTACCCACGGTTGTCTTTGTTTGGCCACTCGGGCTTCGCCCTCGTGACCAAACCACACCAACCATGGGTAAATCCAGCATTACCCACACCCAGGCATGGGTTATTGCTTAAATATCTGACTGTGACAGAGAATGCCTATGAACCAATGGATCTGGTGTGTATGAATTTAAAAAACAGGCTTATCCTAGCCCCCCTTCGAGATTTTATGATGAAAAGTTGGACAACAAGGGCAATCTGCTACAGAAAACACCTACAATTCCTATTATAACTCTAAAAGCTTTTGACAGACAACTGTTTGAATTTAAGGAACAAGCCAACAAGGCAATAGGCAAACAGAGTCCGAAGCATAAAACTTTTATTATGTGATAAGCGCTTTCACTTCAAAATGAAGCTTCCACAGATCATTAAAAAACAAATAAAACCATCACCTTAAATAATACAAACTGTAAGCATTCAGTCACATGATATACTAAAACAATTGTCTAAATATAAACTTTATAAATCTCCTGTGCCTGTTGATTGAATTAGTTTTAAACCATTTAGTTTTAAAGGGTCATACCTGCCGGGGACACATAATATCAGAGTGCATTCATGTCTCTCTTCATGCAGTCCAGAGAGGTACATCTCAAGTCATTCACTGTCCACGTGATTTCAAATATGTTCTGATAGAAACTGAATCATTCAGACCCTTCCCTATGTCAGCCTTAAACAATATTATACATTTAAGCTCCATTTGTTCTATCCTACTGTGTAAATTACCAAATCTTCAGTTCTCAAAAAGTAACTGTAAAACTTTAAAAGAAAGAGTATGATCAGCGCCACATAGCATTACATGTTTCGCTAAGGTGCTCCTATCATCTCATGTCCTGATTGAATAAATATGTTTACGTACCCTTTCTCTGAAAGTTTTCAGTCATACCAACCAACATAAAATGAACCCCAAGACTCACATACTGCTACATAAACAAGGCTACGACTTCCACACTTAGCTTGTAGATCGAACTTAAAAACTTTACCAGTGTCGGGATGTATAAAGATTGAGTTGGAGTCAGTATAACTATAAGAACAGATCATACATTTACCACAAGGGAAAGTCCCTGGTAATCCAGCAGCACCGTTAACATTGTTCCCTGAATATTTATAGCAGAGATGTACTTAGGAAGACACTACTTGTTGAGTGTAAACAAATGTTTTTCTCAGTCTACCTTTACCGATAAGAGATTCATCACTCAATCATCATTCCAACAGTCGGGGCAGGAAGAAACACAAGAATTCCAGGGAGGAAGAGAACTTTCTATCTGTAAAGCAGATGCTGGCCCCATGAGAGACTCATTAGTGTGGAACATTTTGTCTTTTTCTCTTACTTATGGGCAAGTTTCTCTATTACAGAAATGTCTTTCTTTTATACCTGCACAGAGGTCTTGCACTGTTGAAACTGTATTGGAAATCAAGTCCTTTTCTAGGAATATTATGTTAAACTATATTTATAAAGACAGTCCTCATTCTAATATCTTTATAAAACTTGTTTGTATCAGTGCTTCATCCGTTAGTTGAAGCATTTTCCAAAGTTTGTGAGGCACAAGTTATGTACTATTTTAATATTAGAAGTGAGTTGACTAGTTTTCATAACGAATATAATCTTTCATATGCTGAGTAAGATGCTTTGGGAGAATTAGAACATAATGAGAACATTACGATTAGACCCTCCAATAAGGGCAGTGCTATTGTTGTGATGAACACAAGCTTCTGTTGTAATGTTATGTTGAATATGCTGGCTGATACTGAAATGTACACAAAGATTAATAGAATACAAGTTGAAAAGATGATTTATGATGTGCAGAATGAATTATATGACTGTTTTTGTCAGTAGATATATTTCTCAAGAATTCTTTGGGTATTTTTTATGTAGAATTCCCATTAGTACCTACTATGTATGGCTTACCTAAGATACATAAGGATCCGTCAATGCCCCTATGAGACCTATTGTGTCTGACTGGGGTTGTTGATGGAACCAATGTCTCTGTATATTGATAAACAGCTTAAACCACTTTTAGCTCAAGAACAAACAGTATTAACTGATACTAAACTATTTTTGACCAGTCTATATGCAGTTGCACTCAGACTCCACTATATTTGGTGAGGGACATTCTTTCACTTTTAACTGTAATACCCAATGATGAGGGGTTAGAGTACATTAAGAGTTCTTTGATTCAAAAAAACTACTTTTACTAGCACCTTTATAAATTTCCTGTGCCTGTTGATTGAATTAGTTTTAAACCATAATGTCTTTATTTTTGGTGAGGATTATTACTGGCAGAGTGAGCCAACTGGCTACCTATCTAATGACATAAGGGTTAATCCCCAGCTAGGAGAGTTTCTCAATGACACCTGAGTGGGTTATTGTGTCAACACCCTTGTCAAGGTCAGGATAGGCAGTATGCACTGTCTTACCTTCACCCAGGGCTTTGGTGACTTTCTCAAAGAAGTCTACTAGCTTTAATAAGCATGATCTACCCTTAAGAAAGCCAAACTGGGCTTGGTCTAGAGTTTAAAGGTTGCCTCTGTCCTTGTTGATTAGGTCCATGATGATTCTTTCCATGGCCTTGCAGATGAGGCTAGTTAGACTTATAGTTACCAGGGTTGGTTGATGGCCCCCCTTTGTTGCAAGGGAATTACTGTTGCTGTTCTCCACTCTGCTGATACAAAGCCAGTTTTCAGGCTATGGTTGAAGAGAATGCCAAGTGAGTCTGCTAGGTCCTGTTTTAGATTGCTTAATAAGCAACTTGGAATATTATCTGGTCCCATTAAGGCTGTGTTTTTGGCCTTAGAGAGTGCAGATATGACCTGATCTCTAGAGATACTAGGTAGAGGACTAGTGTCAGATATGCTTTGGGGTATGACTGGTAGGGACAGAGGGGTGAAGTTTAAACCAAATCTGTCTGATAGCAGGCTGGCAATTTCCTCCAGTATAGTATGAGCGGTACCATCTACTACCAGCTTGGCACATAGCTGGGATTCCCTTTTAGATTTCAGATGTTGTTAAATAATGCCTTATGATTATCCTTAGCTACGAATTCTATTTTAGCTTTGTAATTAGCCTTAGAGGACTTTATAAGATTTCTGATTTGCTTGCTCAAGCTGTTGACGAATTATTCCTCTGCTTAGGCAGTTTCCTCTTGTTATTAGACATTAGTTTCTGCTTTTTGTTATATAACCTGTTTATGCTTGAGAACCACCAAGATGGCTTCTTTTTTTGGGAGGACCTGGTTTTAATCCAGTCAGGTATAGCTTAATCTATATAGTTGTTTAAGTGTTTATACAGGACGTTTGTATATACCTCTGCATAGGCATCATTGTTGTCTGTGATTGCAGGGGTATAAAACTTTTTATACCATTGCTTAGTAAGCTATAATTTGCCTTGGAAATTATTTTTTTTTTTGCTCCTGTGGTAGTGACAAGTTCAATAGTTATTTCAAATGAGACTGATTTATATCCAACCTTACCAGGGAGGGGCATCACGCAGGAAGGAGTGTAGTGACTCCCATATTGATGAGTACTATGTCTGGGACATTTAAGCCCCTTGTAGGGGTGCAGACTATCTGTTCCAGTGAATTTCTATAGACAAAGTGCAGGAACCTCTGAGTGAGCATGTTCATGCTTACATATGTCACTCAGTCAATGTAAGGATAATTGAAATCTCCCATGAGTAAGGTGTTGTGCTGTATGGCAAGTGACGCCAATGAGTCCAGGTGGTGTGCTTTCTTGGTTCATGGTGGGGGACCTATTGCTAGCAATGATGTGGTAGGGTATTTTGCCTATAGTTAATTGGACATGGAGTAGTTTGAGTGAGTCATACTGTTTGACCAGTCTTGAGGTGTACTTAACTTTAATGAAGATGGATACATCTCCACCTTTGGTTCTTTCATGCTCATTTTGAGGTCTAAACGTGTGGAAGACATTGTAGTCTTGCATGGCTGGGGTGCTCTCTGTGGCATAGAACCATGTCTTAGTGATTGCACAGATATCAGCATGTTCCAAGGTGAGGAGTGCTTCCAGGTAGTGCAGTTTCATGTTTAGATTCCTAGCATTAAGTAGCAGAACCCTGAGTTTGTCTCGAGTGGATTTTGTTACACCAGAAATGTTGTTGTTTTGGCATTGCCTAAAAAAGACACAATATGGGAGGTAAACACCTTTGCCAGTATCCAAAAGCTTAGAGGAGGCAGATGTACACCATCTGTGGCAAAGTAGTATTACCTGTCAATCATGTCTTCCCAGGCTGACAGATACTGGATCTCCCTGAACTGACACTACAAGCTAAATGAATTGTTTAAGTTGATCATTTTTTGTTTTATTGTGGCATCATCCTGGGTAAAGGTAGAATGTAGCTTAGGGCTAGGGTCATACCTGCTGGGGACACATAATCTCAGAGTTCATTCATGTCTCTCTTCATGCAGTCCAGAGAGGTACATCTCAAGTCATTCACTCAGACATGGATTATGACAGAGTTATAATGGTGCTTGTTGAGTGACTTGAGTGCACATATGAATTGATGGATCTTGACACCTGACAGGCAGCTGACCATGACCTTGTCCAGCCTGGTGAGGGGGACATCTGTGTGTCTCACTATGGATTTGCCTATAACCAAGACATTAGGTTTTGAGGTGGCTTATTTGCTGAGATACTGGGGTATGTATTATTATGTGTAGTGGTTTCTATTTGCATAGCAGTGTGTGCAAGTGGTTCATGTTTGGGAGGTCTCTGATCTCTTAGTAGGCTTCTAGTGAGTATTTCCACGTATGTGGGTTTATGTGTCATGACCTCATTTTATGTGAGAGGTGAAGTGTGCATGCTGACAACCTGTGTGATGTCTGCTTTGTTGTTACATGAAAGAATTGACTCCAGTTTCATAGTGTAATTATATCTCTCATATAGGGTATTTGTTTTAGGAGTACGTGGTTGTCAGTATACATGAGGCAACTACTACATTGCCACAGGATGCCCATGTCAATCAGGCTGGCCAGTGAAATGATGGGAAACTGCCTATCTGTTATAGGCAGTTTTTTTTACCATATGTACTATTAGGGAAGGGAGTGGGCTAGTTTGACAAGTTTTTGTGCCAAGACTAACAAACATGCTTGTTCTATTGAAGGCTATGGATAATGTGTGGCAACACTGCTCAGTGCACCTGTAGTGCAGCACCGAAGTTTGGGAGGGTTCCACTGACAGATGTCCAGGGAAAAAGGGAGTTTCAAGGCATTTGCATCCATGCGGGGTACCACTTTGCCCTGTTGTATAGTGCACTGCAACACACACACATGCAAGGCTTAAATACAGATGCAATTAAAACACTTTTAATCTAATCTACCAATAAGAAAGCACACAATGAATCTTCCTCCAGCAATCCCCAGCTCAGACAAGGCTGGATCCACAATCTTCTTTCACAAAGGGTGGATCCACACTCTTCTGCCACAAGGGTGCAGGGGAGCCCTTCTTAATGTAAGATGGCTAGTTTAGTGCATCAATAACAGGCTAGATTCAGCAGGTTTAAATCTAGCCTATACTATCTAGGCATCAGGACAGTGCAAATCAAGTGCAGAGAAGGAAGTAGTCACAAACAGTAAGAAAAACAGAAATGATGCAGCAATTCGATAAAATACAGCTCAAAAAGTCCAGAAGAATAACAAAATATACTTCATTTCTTGGGTATTTTTTGCCTTGGATTAAAGCAGAACCACTCTAGACTTCTGGCAAACAATGCCAAATGTAGAGCAGGTCCTGGTAATTGTCCACAAACCTGCTCAAATGTGAGGATTAAATACAGGCAAAGTTAAACACTTTTAAGTTAATCTACCAAAAGGAAAGCACACAATGAACCTTCCTCCCAGCAAGCCCCAGCTCAGACAAGACTAGATCCACAATCTTCTTTCACAAAGGGTGCAGGGAAGCTCTTTGGAATGGGAGATGGCTGGTGTATTACTGAAGTGTATCAATAGTTGGTTAGATTCAGCACATGTAAATCTTGTCTATGCTAGCTAAGTATCAGAACAGTGAAAATCAAGGGCAGATAAGTGCAAAAAGTACTTAGAGCCCTTTTGTGTGTTTCCCAGCTCAGGTAGACCAGGTAACCACCTACTGCCTCCAGATGAACAATCTCAGTCCTTTCAATGCAAAAGCGCAGTAAAGGACTGTCTGAAGTGAAATGCTAGCACAAACAAACTTAAACGGTACAAAATGCTACCATAAACAAACTTAAAAAGATAGATACAGCAGTGTACTTTAAACAGCTTATAAAATGTGATTATTCAATAAAAAATACTTCATTTTGAATAAATGAGCCAAGAGCCACTCAATTGTACAGAATTTATAAAGGCACTAAAAACAAGATAAGCTGATCAATATGCCCTCCAGCCAGTAAAACTACATTCAGAAATCTCAAGTATTTCTCCAACCTAAACAGACCAGGCTACTTCCCAGTGCACAAGATAGAAAATCTACTGACCTCTTTTGATGTAAAAACAATTGTTTGCTTCAGTGTAAAAATATGCTACTTTATCCAATGTCTAGCAAGATAATGAAGTCAGATCAAGTAGAACAGACAATGAGAGGCAAAATGCACTTTTTCAATGTAAGCACAAGGAAGACAAATAAATAATTCAGGATATCAACAGCAGCGTAGAAAGGGAGGAGCTTATTAAGCTCAATTTACAGTATGGGTGGGGAGCTTGAAATCACCAGGTTTAAAAAGCAGATCAGCAAAGGAGTGAGTGGGAGGGAAACACAGCAAGGAATAACCAGCAGCGCTCTAGTGTATGCAGGCTTCAAATCTTTTCAAAGACAAAGTATCACTCAAAAGACAATTTAACCAATGGGGGGGGGGGGGACGTGAAATGTGCAGCCTAGATAATTTAAGTGCCCACTTCTCACATAGAACAAAAACTCCAGGCCAAGCAGATTTCTTAACTTGTTCCCTCCAATGGAGTTCTGGAAGTTTGCAGTGTAACTTCCAATGGGCAGAACCTAAGTGTTTTTGCTAGAATCAAATTATATCCTCATATTTCAAACAAATGCTCATATCTCCGGAACAATATGAGTTACTAAAAATATAAATGACAAACTTTTCAGCATAAACTATTTTATAATGATAGTATTCTTTATGTTTTAGGTTTTAAACAGGATTTTATAAGTTACAGTAAACATATTAACTATTAAGTTTGTAATACTTTGTAAACAACTTAAATTATCTTAGCAACCACTCAAGTTCTACACATATTGACAGCATCATTTTGTTATTTCAGCTAAGAGCTTTGATATGAGGTTAAGCAGTTCTTTCTGTCCTACTTGGTTGTCAAGATATTTAGAAAAATAAGAAAGTTATGACAATATAAATAAATATTGAATGAACAACAACTAATATCACGTTACTTATACTAGACAGAGGTTAAATATCAGTATTGTTGTGTTTGGCATTGTGTATGCTTTAAGATGAAATCGTTCAGAACTTTGTAAGTAGCAGTGGTTTTGGAAATATTAATGCAAATATGAGCAAGCAATATCTGACACCTAGAGATGTCCATAGGAATTAACTGCAGAAACACCTGGAGGCATGACTTGGCTGCAATAAGTTAAAACAGAAAATAAAATGGAACAGGTATCAAAAAACAGTTCTATCAGTCACAAACAAAAATATAGGTTTCCTCACACAGCAGGGAATCACCAACAGTGCTTTAGTTTATGTAGGCTTCAAAATTTTTCAGACGAAAGCAAAGGCCTAGAATTTCAATGAGTATTTATGTATCACTCAAGAGACAATTAAACCAATGGAAAAAAAGGTGAAATTTGCAGCCTTGATAATTTAAGTGTCCACCTCTCTATACTTTTTATGTATCCATGTCTTATAGTTAACTTCATTTCTAGGTATTCTGCTAATGTTAAAGCTGTAAATAATTTGAAAACAAAAAATAAAAAAAAAGAAAAATGATGACATTTTTGAATGCTTTAATTTCAAAGTTAACTCAGATTTGCCTTATAACCACACCCACAAAATATCAACTTAAGAAATGGCAATGATTTGCATATACTAACAAAGCATTCTGTGCAACTCCGCACCATGCATCTTCAAGGGAACAGCTGCTTGCTTACATTAATACATGTTGCATGCAGTAATAGAAATATTTATTTTCTTTTTTCATTTTTCATTGCTTTGATTATTATCATTATTATTATTATTATTATTATTATTATTATTATTATTATTATTATTTTGCCTCGTAAAATGACAACAAAGTAAGGAAAACTTCTATTTACAGGCTATGTTTTGCCACTTTGAGCAAAAGCTGTGTACTGAAACCTAACTGAATCTAACAGAAATGCAACCTGGCAGTCTAGCATATTTTAATGACCTTATAAATCTATTGGTGAAGACTGTCAATACAGGGTTACATCTCTGAAACAGTTTGATATTTTCTAAAAATATGTAAGGATGATAAATCTGTATATTCACCTTTAAACTGGAGGTAAGTTGGGTTTTTGGGTGCAAAGATAATAGATCTGCTGTACATTAAACTTCTGAGTGCCAAATATCAATTATTTGCAAGTATTTGTTGTTTCTATTTTCCTGTAATAAAAATTCAAATGCTGGAAAGCACCACATTCAGGTTCAAAGAAATAATGTTGTTTATTCTTGTGTTATAAAAAACTAAATATATTATGATTTTATAGATTAAATATGTGTTCCTTGTGAGAAAATGCAGAAACATGCATGTCTATTGTGAATTGAATTGAATTGAATGACAGCTATTTAAACAGGCTATGAACATTTTGCTTTGAAAATCAGCATCTTCAGCTCCTTTCTTCTACATATTGTCCAAGTCAAATGTATCCTTTCAGAGCAGGGAGTACACTGCCTTTGATTGTTAGACGTTACATGTAATGGCCAAGTTGTTCTGACAGATTTACATTGCCCACCCCAATAAGTCATTTGAATAACCATTCAACAGTGGTCTTGCTCCCATTCTTTTCTTTTACACAACCCCCTCAAACGAGATAGCCACATTATATGTATTTATGATGTTGCCTTGACAAAATGAAAGACATAATTGCCACAGCACATCTATTCAATGTGTTGCTGTCTCTCTCTCTCTCTCTCTCTGTCTCTGTCTCTCTCTCTCTCTCTCTCTCTCTCTCTCACACACACACACACACATGCACACACACACACACACACACACACACACACACACAGACACACACACACACACACACACACACACACACACACACACACACACACACACACACACACACACACATGCACTCACACACGCAAACTCCCCAAACAAGTGTCATCATTTTTGATAGAGATCACATAACTGACCTGTATTTTCATACAGAGTTTGCCTCTTTATCCAAACCCAAAAAAAATAGCAACCTTCTATGTACATCTCTTATGTCTGTGAGGAAAATGAAAGACATAATGATCACAGTGATGTATTTCAACTTCTTGCTCTTGAGCACACATAGATTTATTCTGAAACAAGCTATATCAAAGACTGTTTCACATGGCAATAGCCTTCTAGTTTCACACATGGACTGCCCCCAAAACATGATAGCTTCTTTGCATGACTGGTGAGTGCTTGTGAAGAACGTGAAAGGTATAGTGGTTTGAGTAATGTTTCAAATTGTTATACATAGAGACATATATTGCCTCTAGACAAGTCATACCATATGACTACCATTTTCTTCCATCAAAGACAGCATGTTTCAAACCTAAAACATATCCACTTTCTATGTACCCCTCTGATGTTAAACTGTGAAGAAAGTGAAATAACAAATAGCCTCAGTAAAGTATTTCAACATATTCTATTTAAGCACCATGCAATCACCCTACCCTAACCAGGTCATGGCACTGATTATTTCACTGTGATCACATAATTCACCTATGTTTTTTATCCATAGACTACTCACCAACATATAGCTATTTCTGATGATCACCTGTGATGTATGATCAGAAAAGTGAAAGAAAATAATTGCCACAATAATGTATTTCAGCTTCCTGTTATAGGCACACACACCACACTGCAATAAAAAAAAATGTGTGTATGAATCTTGTGGGGCAGTATGTACTGTTACCACTGCTCATGGTCATTTATTTATTTTTTGTTTGATAACTAGGTAGGTGGGCTGGTAAAAAGACCCTTTACAGCCATGGCCCAAAAGTACAGACGCAAAAGCAAACAAAATGAACATCCAGTAAGCATAAAATAAATAAGAACACATACAAAATCAAATGTTTTAAAAAGATCATTAAATAAACATACACTAGTTCAGATTCTTAAGCATAGTATATATCCTTATATACAGAGAAACATAGCAGAGATAGAGTTAACAATAAAACCAAAGTTGTTTCCAATATTTACAGTACATACATGAAGTCCATTTTGAATTTCAACATTTCAGGAAACAAGTAGGACACCATTTAGGATAAAAGGTAGGAAACTGCTGCCAGGCTATAGGTAGCATGCTGTTAGAAGTCAATATATTAAAGTGGCTGTCTTGCTGGAGGGAGTATACTGTTTGATAACAAATGGTGACGTTAGCCATTATCCCTAAGGCACATATCAATTTCCTTGTGCAACATTTCAGAGGAGTCCTTTTAGAAATCAGTGAGAGATTGCATGCCCTTTAATTCAGATGGGATTATGTTCCATAATACTAGGCTCAGCAGGGAGAAAGCACATTTTCCAATAGCTGAGTTGTAAGGATGTCACATTAAATTGATAACTTTTCCTGGATATTTCTTAGGGAGTAATCGTACTCTTAGATGGTTAGTTTCCATCTCAAAGGGATGCAATAGGCACTGTTTAATATTTTGTGAATAAGAGTACCTAGGAAATACATTTAATTTCATGACTGGAAGCCATTTCAGTAATTATAGGAGGTTACAATGTTGAAATCTGCTGTTTGCAAAGAGGCCAGATCTACAATTTAATTTTTTTGTGATCTGAAGTTTTTGGGACTTTTGTGCTGGGCAAAAGATAAACAAAGGAAGACTGTATTCCACTTTAGGAGAAAACATTTTTGGCTAGGGAAAAGTTGGCTGAAGAGAATAAATGAGAGAATTGATCAAAGATTTTAAGTTGAGATAGTACTGTGTTAGCTATTTTGTCTATATGATTTGAAAAAAGTTAGAGAAGGACTAACATTAAAATTTATAAACACCAACCACAAACTGTAAAATCCACAATAAAAAGCGGCAGGATCCAGAAACGGTAACTGATCCAATTGATCCAATGAAGTTTGTTTATTACAGACAAAAGAGCTAATAGTGGTTGTTTTAGTGAATAAAGTTGGATCAGTTGCCATTTCTGGGTCCTGACACTTCTTATTAAGGATTAACGTTAAGTCTAGATGTTTTTATTCACAAATGAGGACAATTACATTGTTGTGGTTAACAGTGATGTTAATAAGAGGTAGGTGAAGGAGGTTTTGAGAGGTTGTCAATAGCATAAGATTGCCTTTTTTGTGGTAAATTAAAAGATGATTACAATCAGTCCAGCTGCATGCCTTAGAGAAAGACTGTTTGTAGTTTGTTACAGGGATCGGAGGGCATTTACTGGCTTGTAATAGAAGGATATCATCTGCATACAGTGTAACATCAAGGGATAGGATGTAATCTGTAAGATCATTAATCAATAATGAAAACAGAATGGGACCCTGAATTGAACCTTGAGGCAACCCAGTTTTTGGGACACTGAGCAATGATAAGAGGTTGCTACGTTGGACTTGGGATGTTCTATTCTCCAGGTGACTTTGGAACCACTTGATGGCCAAAATTAGATTTGTTAATTTTCATAAGAATAATACTATGGTTAACAGTTTCAAATGCCCTGGTCACCTTTACAAATATTCCAGTAGTAACTGAAAAAAATGCATCCCTGCAAGTGAAATTTCCTCATGAAGATCAGAGTATCTTCTCTTCCCTATCTAGAGGTTGCCAGGAAAGCACTGAGGTCAATTGTGCCTAGTAACTGATCTTAGGTGAATTATAGAACATGGGGTACAGGTGAGTGGACATAGTAATAAATAGCATAACCTTTAATTTCTGGACTTGTTCTGCATTCATTTAATGAGAAGCTGTGGGTTAACTATCTGGCTAATATAACTAAAGTATTAGCCAAATAACTGCTTTGCAGGCATCGTGGATAAGAAATACATTTTTCGTAGTCTTAAGACTGGTTTCTTGCCAATTTAAAAAAAAAAAAAGATCAGCTAAAACAGAATACTTTGCACCTGCAATAGTGGAGCTTAATTAAAGTGCATAGCATTTTTGACACCCATAGTTATGAGATTAAACAAGCAATAGAATGAAAAAAAATGTAGTAAGAGAGAAAAAAAACAAGTGTAGGAACATGCCTTATAACATCTGCTGTATCCAAACACTGTAGGCCAGATACTAAGGACTGGGCAATATTGCATGGCATCTCCATCTTCAACATTTATGCTACCCTGAACTCTGCATACAGTTATGCTTCTCAGCACAACAGGTAATAGGAGGGTGGGGCATGGTAACTAAGCACAGAACCATAGTCCATATAGTCATAGTTGTCTGCAGTATCATGCACTAGGTGAGCATGATACTATGACATTATGATCGCTGTGATAGATGCAAAAATGTAAAGGGCCATATAAGATAGTTGGAATGGCAATGAATCTTGCAGAAGCACTGACAGACAACCATGCAAAGGTCAGAAAATAAGGGTCTACAAACCAAAACAAAAAGTGCAAAGGGCACAAATGAACAAATAAAGAGGTTAAACCAACCTGTAAAACATAAATATATCACCTTAAAAGACATGTTAAACATAACAACCTGCTATGCAAAATATTGTATTATTGCACACTGTGAAAATACTAATAACCTGAATACCCCAGAGATAAACAAAGCAGGACTCTGTGCAGAGTAAAACTCCCAGCGTATATGTGTTTATTTTTAACTTCATAATTGAAGCAATAACAGAATTTAAGAAACAAACATATCGGCATAACTTTCAAAATCAAGCATGCTGCACTTGCCTTCTTGTACTGCATCATGCCATTTAATGATGTGATGTCAAAAAATATGCATGCATGCTTCCAAACATACACATACTGGCACTCCTGCATGACCACATGCACATGGCTGCACACATGTACATATGCATACACACATGCAGAAAAACACACACAGATGCACAGGGTACAACAGAGTACGTAGGTGTACTTCAACAATTTATACTAGTCTTATGGTCTGTACAGCAATATCATTGATGCTTTTCAATTATTTTTTCTCCAGAGGACCCATGTAAGCCTTCTTTAGAAAGATCTGTGTCAGTGGGGGCTATGCAAGTTCAGGAACAGATTTCAGAATAACTTGGGACTAGAATAACATGCTACACCAAGCATTTACTCCATGCTGGACTCTGAAATATAGGGTTGTCCCAGTCCCTATTCAGCATAAGCTAATGGAGACTGTCAAAGGTCTAACACTCATTTACAAAGGAGTACTGGTATAGCTACTCTTGCCAAAGTCAGAGATGTTCATTGGTGAGGTTCATTAGTGTGCTAGGCTAGACAAATTGAGAATCCCACAATGTTTTGCAGAGTAGCAGCTTCACCTGTATATAGGACTAAGCACTGTAGGCAGTACCTGTTGGGAAGCCAAACTACCACATGTATCTAGTTCCACATAAAGGTGGAGCTATATTACAGGCATCTGGAATATGGGGGCATACCTCTCAACCTCTTAGAGTAAGAAATCTGGATAAAGCCCTAAAAAAAGTGGTACAAATAGGGACAATTTTGATATATTGCTCTTACATATTTAGAAAGTTGATAGAATAACAGGTTTTGCATTAGCATTAATTTTCTGAAGGGTATGAAGTCTGAAACTCAAATGTCTGTCATTAATTTCTAACTTCAGTCTTTAATGATTTGCCAGAAAGCCACAATTTTATTATAAATGGACTGAAAATATAAGGCAAAAGTCTGGATATTCTGCGAAAATCTGTACAGTTGAGAGGTTTGTATGGGGGAGGCCTGGGTCCATCCACATTCACAGCTGAGTATACTGTGAGTCATCCTCTGCTCTCCTGTGTGGATGGTTCACACTGGTCTTTTGTTAAAAAAGTATTTCCTAGTGGCAAGTGGACCCATATGCCCATCCCACTTATTGGATGGGGTAAATATAAGCATGACAGCCAGGCTGGCTATCAAGCCTCCGTTCATCTCTCCACTATAAAGATGGAGCTGTTGTGCTGGATAACCTCAAGACCGTGAGACCCTACAAATCCATATATATGCAATAGCATGTCCGATATACAGATGGAGTTGCTGCACTGAGATTTTCAGTCAGACTTGGTGGATCACCAAGTCATCTGGCAAATTTGTTAATGTATTCAGATTAGATAATGAGATTCATTAGCATAGAATGTTAGCGAATCTCATTAACTTGCCTGAGTATAGATGCATGCCCTAACAATACCTTGATATTGACAGTTACTGAAATTGGAGAATACCACCCTTTGGGCTGATGTCATCCTGAACCAGGATTGATTTCTCAGTTCATACTAGTGGGAGCAGGATGTTAGAGGCTATTTGTTTTCACTACTCTACTGTACTGAAGTATGGTCCTATGTGTAGCTCCTGTATTTACAGTTTAAATTGTTTTGGAAACTGGTTCTGTTTTCAAACACAATGCTCTGAGGAGGGTTGGGTGAGAATTGCAATTGCATGACTTTTAATTCCCCCATGTTGCAGAAAGGGTGTTATACTGATATAAGACAAAACAAACCTTTCTTTCTGAGACTTCTGCATAAGAAAATGATGTTTTCTCCAAACTGCTGTAACTAAAAAGTAATTGATATATATATATATATATATATATATATATATATATATATATATATATATATATATATAAAATGTGTGTATATATATATATATATATATATATATACACTGGTGGGGGATGTCATAGTCACCTATGTACAGGTGTGATGGCTTGCCCTCTACATAAAATAATAATAATTTTCCTTTCCTTCTTTCCTCCTTCCCTCCCATTTCTTTCTTTTCAGAAAATAATTTTGGCATCATGGGATTTAACTGTAGCATTCATGATGTTTTATGTCAGGATCCCAAAGCACTAGCATAATTAGAAAAACAGCTTCTGCCATCTCTCTCTCAATATAGCAAACATTGAAATCCACCCCCACCCAGATGATATCATTCCAGGGGGCAGTGTTCCCAAAAATTCAATAGCTAGCAACACCTAGATATTGAATTGAATCAAGTCTCATTACAACTCTAACACATAATGAGATTTCATAACAGTCTATGTTAATGAATCTCATTACCTATTCCATGCATAGCCATGAACCTACCTGAGGACTTGAAGGGGTCACCGACTTTGGATGAAATTCAATAGTGCAGTAACTCCATATATATATGCCAGACCTGTAACTGTAGACTTGAGAGCTGGTCTGCAAAGCCAAGTTTGACACACAGGTGCAGCTATATGGTCATGGGCATGATAATACAATATAATATAATGTGCATAATAGCCATAAGTATGTCCTTTGTAGATGTACATATGTTTTACAACATCTAACTACATAATTTCATATAGCCTCTGTCCTTGTGCATCACAGGCACCTATAGCGCCTAGACCGTAGATGGCTGTGCACTTCATAGTTTTCCATTATAGTCCCATAGTATCACCTATTGCACCAATATACATTGGAATAAAAACATGTATATACGTTTATTACATTATTCCTCCTAAACAATTGCACAGACTCATTTATTTAATTTAAAAAGTAATGCCTGTCAACTTCTTACACATATGCTTTTAGTTATGTGTTGATAGCTGTTATTTTTTTACAATAAAAGGTCCAAAACTTGTTTGCATTTTCTGTATCCATCCATTTTCTGCAGGGGTTCTAATAAACACCTGCAGTAACTGTTTTCTAAAATGAAGCATTTGCTGAATGTTAGCTCAGGCTGTAAAGCATCTAGCCAGTGTGTCTAAAGTTTGGCATTCTGTGGGTTCCAATCCACAGAGATGAAACATATATCTGTACCTGCTGACTTCATGCATAACATGTTTTGGAAGAACCATATTGCAATAAGTTATATTAATGTTTATGGTGTGCATGGTAATGACTCACTGAGATAGTCTTCAAATTTCTATGAATATGGCCATAATCTGTAATGCTCTGATAACATTAGCTTTCTAATAGCAGGGTTTGTAGAGCAGTATCAGTTTTTTTAAGAATAGCAAGATGTGTTAGATAGGCAGGTAGTTCTCAAGGATAGAGTTTGGAGGTAAATTGTAATTGCAGGCTTCAATCTCATGTCCTACAGTCTGTGTTCAAAGATGTTAACACCTGAATGTAAAAATGTCAACTGTCTATTGTGATTATCTAATGTTCTTCATAAAGAAATGTCTACAAACTGTGGTGAGAAATCTGTGTCAACGTCATTTGAGGAATAGATTATTCACACATTCTAATTTTTTTTTTTTTTGTTTTTTGTTTTTTGTTTTTAGGCAAGGAGGATTACAATTGGAATAGAGCCATGTGCATCAAGGGCTTGAGGATCCATGGAGGGAGACAGGTATGCTGATTATTTTATCTATTTAATGAACTGAAAAACAGGCCTGTATTTTTCACAACATGTATACTAATTAGAATGCAGGAATACCCATCATGCATCAGTAAAGTAAGTGAACTCACACGTTAGCTGTCCTTACAACTGTGAATAAAATCTATCACTGTTGATATTTTATGTATCATTGAGCCATCTTTTTTGGAAATGTACTCCACAACCTAAATAATAGTTTGGTTGGTGTACCTGTCACACATCTGGGTAGGTGCCAGAATCTTCCAAGGATGATAGTGATTATGATGATGACAACAATGCCAAGGAATCTGCACCAGCCCCTGCCTAAATGATCCTGCCTGCACCTTGGAGGAGACATTGACATGACCAGGATGGCTACTGGGAGGAGATCTTGGAGGCCATGACCGATGTGTTCTGAATGCAGGTGAGGGACATGAATGGGTCCTTCTTTGAGGATATGGCACAGACTATGTGGGATTCATTCAGGGTGATAGCTCGTGATATTATTCAGAAGTCCAAACCCCATCAGCCCAGTCCCTCTAGTCCGTAAGTTTTGCCTGTGGGCTTCATTTGTGTTATGCTGACAAAGTAGTGATTGTCATTTCATTGATGAGACTGTATATGCATTCTTGTGCATGTATACCATGTATATGGTGTGCTTATGTTTTATTGTCATGTGACATTTACTTCATTTTCAATGTGTACATGACACACATTAATACATTACACTTTCCACACACATTCAACTGTTTATGCATTGTGCAGTCGACCTGCAGATAGTGCTGCAAGAAGTAGCCTGTAAACATGTTTTTTACTGGGGTGACTGACAGATAACATATGCTGTCCATACTCCATCACTAACAATGTGATATGCCTTGGATTTCTGTTTTGCTATATCAGGTACAGTATGTGCAACATATTGACATCTCCTTTCACATGTTTTTTGGATGACAGCTGTCATGATGCCTCCCTGTCATAATTTTGTGCAGTGTTATGGTTATGCAATATTGATGCCATGTGGGATCATATACAGGTATATTCTGTCTATGTGCAGTCTTCCTTTTCTGACTGCATCAAACATCAATGCAACATTAATCTGTACACAATGTTACATACAGCACATTCTTTCATATTATATTACACTGTCTTTGTTGCATCTAGCATTTTCACATACACTACGTAGTGACATTGTTGTACACCTTCCATATATAGTTGTATACATGAAATGACTTTATGTGTGTGCACATAGTCTGATACACACTGACACAAATGTACCTTTGACATGAGAGTATTCAGTGCTTTCCTGCTGATGTGCTGTAATGATGCTCACAGGAGTGTCCTCTGCTCCATAATGACCAGGATGGTTGAAATACACCTGCTTTTCTTTATTTGCCATTTGTATGACAGTATATGTGTATGTACTTTTATTTTTTTAGCTTGCTTACTTATGCACATTGATGTGACATGATTGCATATTACTGTGCATGTGTGTTTTATACATGTCCAGTTCTGTGGACATCAGCAATCCATGTGGACATTTGCCATATGTTTTCCATTTGGTTAAATGTATGTTTGCGTGGCATCTACAGCACCCTGTGTGCTGTATACATGCATTTGCATTGTATCAACTTACCATGTCCTGCTTTACCATGATGTGAGCCCAAGTTGTCCACCTTCCTCCCACCTTCATATTTCACTATTAATTTTTTTTGCAAGTATGTTTGCCTTTGTAAAAACTATTGACTACTGTCATGTATTCATTTGACACAGTGAACATGCAATACATGTATGGGTATTGTACAGTGCAGGACGTGTGCACACAGGTTGCTGGCTCATGCTTGCAATGTGCCCTTGTTCTCATTATACTTTGTGTTAACCAGTGTAGTTTTTCACATCCATGAGCACAACCTGCTATATTTATTATGATGTACTGTTACATTTTTGAACATATTAACACGTCATTGGTGTATGTACGTGCATCGATACTGACTGCATGTACATTCCATTTATGACCTGACAGACATAAATGCACATCTACACCTGTGTGTTACCTTTGACATGGCATATTTGTGTAGCATATACATATTCCATTACACATTTCTTTTGGTTGTGTACACCTACTTGTGTATGTAGCAGCATTTGTTCAGTGCTTCTGTTTGGCACTGTGCTTGGTTGTTTGCCTTTCACATGCATGGTCATAGGTTTGGTTTTGTCCTGTGGGTGTAGTTATCTACCATTGTTAGACCTGCTTTTGCTCATCTGTGCTGTTGCTTGGCTTGCACATGCATAGCTGATGGACCAATTGGATATGAGTATATTTATCCAATGTGTGCTATCATCATCATCTTCTTTCGGCTGTTCCCATTAGGGTTCACCACAGCAGATCACCTGTTTCCATTTCTTCCTGTCCTCTGCATCTTGCTCTGTCACACCAACCACCTGCATGTCCTCTCTCACCACATCCATAAACCTTATCTTAGGTCTTCCTCTTTTCCTGTTTCCTGGTAGTTTCATCCTTAGCATCTTTTTTCCAATATACTCAGCATCCCTCCTCAGCACATGTCCAAACCAATGTAATCGTGCCTCTCAGGCTTTATCTCCAAACCTTCCAACCTGGGCTGACCCTCTAATATACTTATTCCTAATCCTGTCCATCCTCGTCACACCCAGTGCAAATCTTAACATCTTTAATTCTGCCACATCCAGCCCAAACTTCTGCCTTTTTGTCAGTTCCACTGTCTCCAACCCATATAACATAGCTGGTCTCACTACCCTCTTGTAGACCTTCCCTTTCACTCTTACAGGTACTCGTCTGTCACAAATCACTCCTGACACACTTCTCCACCCACTCAATCCTGCCTGTACTCTCTTCTTCACCTCTCTTCCACACTCACCGTTATTCTGAACTATTGACCCCAAATATTTAAACTCATCCACCTTTGCCACCTGTACTCCTTGCATCCTCACCATTCCTCTATCCTCCCTGTCATTCACAGACATATATTCTGTCTTAGTCCTGCTGACCTTCATTCCTCTTCTCTCTAGAGCATATCTCCATCTCTCCAGGGTCTCCTCCACCTGTTCCCTACTCTCACTATAGATCACAATGTCATCTGCAAACATCATAGTCCACGGGGACTCCTGTCTGATCTCGTCTGTCAACCTGTCCATCACCATTGCAAATAAGAAAGGGCTCAGAGACCCCACCTCTATGATCCTACTTTATTACCCTGGAACACACATCTAACATTGGTCATACATATCAAGGTATGGCTGCCACATGGTTTGCGACATGTTGCAACTTGATAGTCCATAGGTGCATATG